>NC_052475.1:8763175-8807125 GCF_009730915.1 Dioscorea cayenensis subsp. rotundata
AGGCGCCTTTGGCCTCAAATGGATGTGCCAACTCGAATACGAGGACGTTGGCACACACTCTAGCATCTCACATCGACCTCACGTCTTGCGTTTGAACCTTAGCATGATTTCCTCCAAAAATCGGTGCATTATAATCCACATTGGCTTCTTTCCTTCATACTTGGCCTCACAATCCTACACCGCACAAGTAACATAAAAACACACATATTAGTGTAAAATCCTGAGAAAAGTAATGCTCAACATAAGGAATGAACACTTCGCATTCATATCGCACAAACACTTATCATGACTCTGTCAAGGAATTGTTTTACTGTGATCCAGAAGATGCTTCCTAAGAAACTCACCGATCCCGGCAGCTTTATCATCCCCTGTGTGATTGGGGAAGGAATGAAAGAAAATGCTTTAGCCGATTCTGTGGCCATCATAAATGTGATGCCATATAGTTTGTTCTTGAAGTTAGGGTTAGAAGATTTGAGGCCCACGCGGATAACCCTACAGCTTGCAGATCGCTCAGTGAGAAGACCTCGAGGAGTGGTTGAGGATGTTATAGTTCTAGTTGACAAACTTATCATTCCAGTGGGCTTTGTGATTTTAGATGTGGACAATGATGTTGAAGTCCCTTTGATTGTCGGTCGCCCATTCCTTAACACTTCTGGTGCTTTGATTGATGTCAATGGAGGCAAGATGACCTTGAGAGTTGGAGATAAACAAGTGGTCTTCACCCTCCCCGAAGTAATGAAAAACACACTTGATCATGATGATACTTCATACTTTACTGATAATACTAATTTAATCATCTTTGATTGTGTGCAGGAGGTTTTGGCTCTAAGTCCCTTGGACGAGTACTTGGAGGGGTTCGAGATCAATGAGGTTGAGGCCAAGGTCCCCTCTCCTCCACCAACTCACAAAGTAGCCCAAATGGAGGCTAGCCCACCACCTCATGGACAAGAAAAGAAAACCTTGAAGAAAATGTGGACAAAAGTGAATGAAAGATTGAAAAGAACTGTGTTTATCTCCACAATGCCACCCAAGGAGGTAGACCACTTATACTTCGAGAGCCAAGGCAAGTTCCAAATTTTTTCATGTCTCTTAATGAACTTTCCGGGTAACAACACTTTGCCAAAGAGTGGAGGTAACTCTTCACCATATGTCTGACCATGATCATGAGGTAAAACATGCCAAGCTAATGATGTTAAACAAGCGCTTCTTGGGAGGCAACCCGAGCTTTTGAACTCTTTACCTTCTCTTTTCGTATTATTTGAGTGGTTGAGGTTTGTGTTCTTTAGTTTTTGTGTATGTTTGGTAGCCTTGTTCATCGTCGTTGAGAATGCCTTGAGTGATTTGATGATTAGACTCCATGAAATTAAATTCTCAAGTGTTTATCTGCTTAATTTGGCTTTGATTTCATTGTTTTTTAGATTTGGAGGAGGCTAAGTTGATGTAAATCTAGAAATCGCCCGTTTTATAACCGTGAGAGAGGCCGTGAGCCATCTAGAGGGCTCTCACGGGCGCCCTTACGCCCGCAAGAACACCCGTGAGGCATCCAGAGAGCTCTCACGGGTGCCCTTGCCCGCCAAAAGACACCCATGAGCAATCCTCGAGGGGCCCTTGCGGTTTCCCTTGCGGCCACAAGGGCACCCGCAAGGACACCCGAGTGAAGGTTTAAATCAGCCCCTCACTTATCTTCTTTCTTCTCACACACACACTCATCTTCTTTCTCTGATAACTTTCTCATTTCTCCACCAAATCCACTCATTTCTTTTGCTCTAGATCACTCTCCTCCTCCTATAATCTTATTTTGTGAAGGAATTTCAAGGGTTAAACACTCTCTTGGCCATTTTAAGATTTTGAATCACCCCATATACTCTAGGATTAAGGTATGTCTCTCGTCTATCAAACCTTCAGCTTTTGATGTTTTTTTGGGCTGATTTTGTGAGGTTTTTGCTCTATTTGAATGATGGAACATGTGTGGAATGAAACTACATGATTTTAAATTTGTTCTGCTCCATTTACAAACAAGGGTCTTGCAAAAAATATTTCGGCTTTACTGTAGCACTGGCATTTTTCACTAGTTTTCATTCCATTGAGCTTGTACTTGTTTAAAACTTGGTTAATTGTTCTTCCCTTGGTCTTGTAGATATGAGGGTGAAGAAAGTGGCCTACAAGAAGGCTAGGAGGGACCATTCTCCCTCTCCCAACGAACCAAAGTTTAAGAATGAAGAGCACAAGACACATTATGCACTTTTATCACGGAAGGTGTCTGGAACCATTCGGAGAATAGATTGGGATCACTACAACAAATTTGATGATTAATGGCGCACCATTTAGTGTCACAAAATGAGAAATTCTCGTCATGTATAATATTTGATGACATTAAACACCCCGTCACAACGATCGTCACCTTTGCACCGTAGCTAAAGATATACTATGACGATATGCACATTGTCGTTACCAAATGCTAAAATTTACGTTACGACATATACAAATGTCACATTATAGCTATGTTTTTGTGACATTTATTTTTATCATAAAACATATTATAAGGTGTCACAAAAAATCATTGATCGTCATAAAATATGAGTTGAATATTCAACTATTAATGACAAAATTTATCTTGTCACACTAATAGATGACGTATATTTTGTCACCTATTATTAAATAAACAACGTCTCAAGTTGTCATGAATTGTCACACAATATGAGAAAATATTCAACAATTCATGACTGAAAAGATGGTCATCACTCAAATTAGTGACATAATGTCACCGATTATTTTAAAATAATGTCACTAGATAACTTATATCGTCAAGAAATACGAGGTAAATGTGCATCTATTTATGACAAAAACATGAACGTCACATGAAATGGTGGTGTAATTTTTTGCCACTGATTTTCAGAAAATAATGTCATAAAATATTCTAAATGTGAAATTGATCGTAACATTAATATATTTGTCACTCAAATAGGTGGCATTTATAGACTCACCAAATATTTATTAATATTTAACATTTCGTGATGTTTGCTAAATGAAAATATGACATAATTATTTTGTGACCCATTTACCATTCGTCATGAATATTTTAATATCATTTTTTCATCAGGTCATTTGTTAAAATATATAATATTTTATATCATAATATAAAAGAACACATAATAAAATGAATTCAATACAATTTCCACACTTAGATTTCAAACATAAAGTATCTAAATGGAAAAGTGATCCTGAAAAATATAAAATATCCTTACATCTTGATAAATTTAAATTTTTTACCAAACTAGTTGACATGTGTTGCAGCTTATTCGCTAGCTTTCAATCTGATTCTTCTTATGACAAAGATTCAGTTAATGAAGAACCCGGCTCACTTGAAACTGTAATAAATATTCAATAAAAACAAATAAATAATTGATAAAAAGTAAAAGAAATGTCGTGATAAGTAAATTTAAAAATGACATTTGCAATGTAAAAATAAAAACTAAAAACATACTATTACCCAAAAATTATGGCATAGGCATGTGTATTTCATAATCAATCATAGTTTGGGTCATTATTTACATTCAAATAACTAATTTAATATAATAATAAAATAAAATCATATATATCCAAACAGAGAATCTTTTAGTCAATTGATTCAATAATAAAATAAAGCAATCGTGATTAAAAAAACAAAAATTAAATTCACCTAAAACATGCAATATATATTTTTTCTAAATCAAAATGATATATTTTATACATACCTTGTCTTCTTTGTGTGAAGAAGCCTAATGGTTGTCTTAGAACAATGGAGACAAAGGTTTTCTTTAATGAGTTGTGAGAAGATTTGGTGAAATTTGGAAGAGAGAGTGATTGCTCCTAATTGGTACAAATTTTTAAAAACTATTTTTTGGCGGGGAGTGAAGAAAGTAGTAAAATTAAGTAGAGATTTGAAGAGATTTGGTGAAAGTTGGAGGAGCCAAAAAGGTAAAATTTAATTGATACAAATTTTTTGGATCTTAATTGTACTTAATTTTAGCTACCGTTTTTGGCAAAAAGGGAGAAAATATGCATTTTAATCAATCTTTTGAACATTGGGGTTAACAAATTTATACTTTGCTAAAATTTAAAATTTATAGTTTATATATTACTTGTTCTTGGATCTACAATGTTGGTTATTAGTTTAACATTATTTATCTTAATTTATATATTCTAATAAATAAGTTATATCTAACAAAGTAATTTATACAAGATAATGGGTTAAGTGATTTACATAAGTTAGTGAGTTAATTAATTAATTAATTTATCCAAATTGTTTTTCATTAGCATCCTATTATATTTATAATTTGTAAGATAAATTATTATATTTTTATAATTGTCATATTAAATGATTTAGATTATTTATAACATTAGATTGTTTTAAATCAACTATAAATTTTAATATAAATCTCAAATTAAATTTTATAACATTATAATAATTTAATCATATTCCACTAAACATACAAATATAAAACAAAATAAAAATAAATATAATGAGAAAAATTTCAAGTATTATTTTTTTTAAGTATTATTTCCTGAGATTTTCAAACTCGGACCAAACTTGTTAGTCTAACCTTGTTGACTCGTGAATTGATTTTTAAGACCGATCTTGTTCGACTAGAAAACCCCGATTTGGAATAACCCTAGAGCGAATCGTTGACCCTAGAGGGCTAAATTTGAGTGAACCAAAGTGACTTGGTTGAATTTTTAAGGGAGACTCAACTATCAACAAATATTTTCCTAAAAATATAATTTTTAATATTTTATATACTAATTTGCAAAATATAAATTTTTTTGAAATAATATATGTTTATAAATATTATTTTTTCTAAAAATAAAATTTTTAATACTACAAAAGTAAATTTGCAGGATGTAATAATATATTTTCCAAAATATTTTTGTTAAAAATATAAAATTTTAAATTATATGCATTAATTTATAAAAACATTTAACATTTTCGAAAAAAATAAATTGAGGGTGTTGTACCCTCAGTGAAACTTGACTTTTTAAAAAGGGGGAAAAAGAGGGGAAGGGACGGGGAAAGTGGAACACCCAACTTGCAGAGACAATGGGATGCTCAAACACACTCTTGACCCCCTCTTTCCACCTTTGCCAAAAACCATACAAAAATTCGTGTCTCCGTCAATGTGACTTGCATCCACATGTAGAGGGACAAATTTACTTTTATTCTTTCTTGAGAAAAACCGATGCAACAAGCACAAGAGACCTTAAAAGCCAAAATAAATAATACAACCCCCAAGAAATCTGGTTTGGATTGCTTTTTAAATAATAAATAAAAAGGGTTAATTTGTACCACCCTTTAATCTTCATCGTTCTCCTAAAATTTTGATTTAGGTCATAATTCAAAAGCAAAGCACAAAGAAATAATTCAAGGTATCTCAACAATAAATGCTCACATTAGAATAAAAATGATATCTCATTTGTGAGGAAAACTTTATGTCATGCACAAATTAAACAAATGTGACATTTTGTAATTCATTCCATTAATGCTATAAATATATATATATATATATATAGGTGACACAATGAGACTGTCACAAATACTTATATTTTAGTGACATACATACATGTCACGAAATAATTAAAAACATACATGACAAAAACCAAATGGTCACAAACAATATACAATGGTATTAGTGACATAATGTCAAAAATTGTTTTAAAAAAATTATGTTTTATAATCGTCACAAAAATTGCAAAAGATTGATGACAAAATGAGAGCTGCTACCAGATATTATTAGTGTCACTAAAAAAATGTTTCCCTCCATCTCCGGTTGAAGGAAAATTTGGCGCCACATCATTAGTGACGCTTCTATGTGACATTATCAAGCATTGTCATGTACAATATTGAGTTTGTGGAATTAAGTGACGATATTTGATTTTTGTCACATTATATGCTCTTTTAGTGACATATGAAAAATACGTCATATAGAAAATCGCCACTAATCATCAAATTTGTTGTAGTGGATGTCTTGAAGATGTTGGGGTTGGATAGTATCATCTTTGAGCTCATCTCCCATAGTGGGTGGGACAAATTATTCTACATTGAAGAGCCCACCTACAAGGAGTTAACATTAGAAGTTTTGAGCACCATCGAGGTTCCGAAGCATTATCCATTCACTCACCAACCAAGTGTTATCTCCTTTCATGCATTCGGGAAGTAGCATCAGACCCTCATCACACTGTTTTTCCCGAAGTCTGGACCTGAGTGTCAATATCTTCATCACCTGACTCGCGAAGTTTCTTACTCCATTTCCTTGTATTTATTGCCTATCTTTCCAACCTTGTTCCGCTGATTTAGTTACATTGGGGACAATGTACAACTTTAGGTGTGGGGATGGAGTATTTTTAAAATTGCATGCTTGAATCAACAATGATAGCTATGATTTCATTGTTAAGGACTCCCTAGCTTGGTAGAATGATAGTTGTGAGTTATACTCATCTCGTTTCTTGAATGAAGATCTGCTTTCATATTTTGTGCACCTTTTATACATGTTCACGAGCACTTACATCTTGTACACTCCAACCAACCCATCATTATGATTTTGGCATTAATTTGTTAAATTCTATCTTCAATGCACTTTTTAAGCGGTTTTGAGTTCCTTTATTGTTTTCTACCTTAAAGTGAACTATTGTAGAAAGTTTTATACTTGGCGACATGAGATACGAGTATGTGCATGTGAAAAGAAAAAGAAAAGAAAATGAGAAAAAAATGAAAAAGAGAGTCTATGACAAAGTGATTCCTCCGCTAGTATAGCATGAATGCATCTATGTAGACTGTATTCGAGTATGTTGAGGTGGCTCTTGTGCCTAATCGCCAAGTGCATTCTTCAGAAAGATTGTAAAAAATTTTGTGCAGCCTACGTTAGTCTAACTCGGAGTGTGTGTATGTTGTATATATGTGTGAAAGAAATAAAGTATCTCTCTTGTTTCCCTGATACTTGCTACATAGCCACTTGAAAGTTAGAGTTTTACCTAGGAACCAGAGGATTCTTAATTGAGTATTGAAGATGTCTTTAGCGCCTTAATGGCATTTTCATTTTGTGTGCGGTGAATGGGCATCCCCGGGGTAATCCAGGTGTGGAGGTCAAGGGGAGTTAGCACACACACTCAAAGGAGCACTCTAGATGAGACAGAATTATTATCACTTCACTATTCATTGAACAACTCATTTCTTGATTTCTGTCCATTCATGCTTGTGGAGTCCTTTACACTTGAGCTTGAGGTCATGCATTTTAGCCATTTATCTTCTTGCCCCTGTTTCTTCATATTTGTTTGCTTGGGACAAGCAAACGCTTAGGTGTGGGGATGTTTGATAAATGTCTAAATGTAACGTATTTATGCATACTAATGCGCATGTTTATTGTATTTTTATTGAGAACTCGATGCCTTTTTATGTTTTTAATCGTTTTATTTCATGTTTTCGAGGCACAAAGGAAGCTTAGGTGAGCTCAACGACGGAATGTGACAAGGTCCCTTGCATATATCCGCAAGTGCAGGGTTTTGTCGAAGTAATAATCCCGGATGAGCATGTATCGAATCCACAGGGAGTAGGGAATAAAAACACTTAATCCGCTTCTTAGCTATGTGAAAGATCAGTAGTGATAAGTGTGACAATGATTCAATTCTCAAAAGTAAAAACAACAAGTAAAAGAGCACGAGTGAAAGAGGGAGGTAAGGCAATCCGATAAAGATGGGGCACTCGGATAATGCTCCGCCTAGGATAATCGTTTCAAGTGCAAGAACCCTCTATTATGCTTCCTAATCAATGCAATGGTGAGTCGTGGAAATCCTTGAATACATAGTCCCAAATCTAAGGTCAACTATGCCTAACTCTATACATGTCCCGGAGGAGAGATTAGATAACCTCTCAACCTCGCTACTCGAATAGAGTTGCAATGAGCTCTAGGGATTCCAAGTGATAAATCTCTTCCCTAATTATAGACCCTAACCCTTTGATCCGAGTGGACGGTCCCCTAACCACGATTAAGCCCTAGATACTAAGATCACCTCATAGCTTCACTCCGTTGCACGCACAACTAAGCCTCAACGGAGGGTCATCCCTTAGACCATTCACTCTCTCTTCTGTACCTCTCTACTCACCCTCTCTTCCCTCGAGGAAAGGGGAATCTATCATGTTGGAGGGGAAAAAGGACGCTCCTGTACCTCTCTACTCACCCTCTTCCCTCTCAACCTAGCTTTTGTCTAACGCTCGTGGTGTGTCACTCACTCACAGGTTACCAACAAGAACTCTCAATCCTAGTGTCACTCTAGGGAAATGTTCATACAATCAAGCATTCAAGGTTGGAACTCACAACATACATCAATTAATTGAAAGCATAATAAAGAGATTCAATGAAACAAATACATCCTAGGGTTCACAAATACCAAAGTACCCACTAGGTGTTTAGCTCTCCATGGAGCTAAGTACAATCAAAGAAATAGAATGTAAAAGCAATGAATCCATAGGGAAACCCTCTCGATAGTCATGTTGACGGTCATGTGGAAAGTCCTCTACTCGTCGTCCAAAGATTCCCTTGTCTCGTATAGGATACACCTCGATAGAAGCTCCCCTACCAACCTTCCTCCTAAGGAATGATGATGTTGGAGCCGCACAACCTCTCAAAACCTTAGCTAATACCTCTCAAAACCATAGCCGAAACCCTCTCTTAAGTTGGGGAAAAGATGGAGAAAAGAATGCTGAAATCGGGGCTAAATCGGCTTTAAATACGGCTAGAATCGGGTGACTACACGGGCTCGTGGATTTTACACATGCCCATGTGGAATTTCCTACACCCGTGTATAATTTCCAAACGCGGTGTGGATTCTCCGAATTCTGCATTTTCTCAGTCGACTGTGAGCAGTGCTACTACGATTTTTCGCCACGTTGTTCTGCTATAGTACCTGGCCTAAAATACTTCTCGGGTCCATACTTTTATCGAGGTGACGCAAACGGGCACACGTTCACATTGTGGATCGCTTTTTCTTCTTTAATGATGGACAATTTGGTGGAGATCTTGTTCTATGTGCATAAGTCAGAATGCTTGAATGTGACTGCCCTTGTGCCCCTCCAAATCAATGATACGAGGTCGGGATAGTGAATACAAGTGCTCTTTGAGTGATTGGAAGTGTAGAGATGAAGAGACACAAATAGATTTTAAAGAAAACCCACTCCTCTTGATGTTCTGTTCATCCACACGGGCATGTGGAAATTACCCACCTCGATGTGACTCACGAGAGAGTCTCACAAGGGGTAGGCACACGACCTGTGTGCTCGAAGATAGCACACTTTTATCTCGAATACACCCACATGGGCGTGTGGAAATTCCACACGCCCATGTGCCCCACTCACATAGGCATCCACGAGGCCCCTCGTGGCTTCTTTTGTTCAACCGAGAAAAAGTTCTGAGTGTTTCCGCGCACTGCAATAATTTCACATGGGCGTGTAGATCTTCACAGTAGCTACTCATAGGGGCATTCACATGTCCCCCGTGTCCTCTCGGGATAGAGATCGAACGTCGTCAGAGAACACACCCCGTGTGGAAATTCCCACCGGACGTGTGACCGTCACAAAGTCATTCACAAGGGCAAACGCATGCCCCTGTGTCATCTCGGGATGTGCTCTAAATGAAAACACAAGGCCATTTGGAATAGTTGTGTGTCCTCTCTAGTTAACTTAGAAAAATCTACAGGCTTTGCAGAAAATTCTTGAACATGTATACATACTCGAGCACCCGCCTCTACATACAAAAATGAACCAAAGAATCATGAAACACATGCTCAAATGACTAAGATACTCCACCGCATACATTATGTAGAGCGAGTAACACCAACCAATCTATGAGAAAAATCACGCAATTACATCTAAAAAGAATCTAGACACCAACACTCAGCTTTATTCATGCAAATACTAAACTAACACTTAGAAAAATAGCAAAGACTTGGGTTGCCTCCCAAGAAGCACTTGTTTAACGTCACTTAGCTTGACGTATCTTATTTTACCTCACGGGGACTCATAGATGACTCCATGTGCCCAGCAAAGATTTCCACACCCGGGCGTGGATAATTTCCACACGCCCATGTGGATTCTATGTTTCTCCGGTTTCTCGCGACGGCTGAAGTGATTGCTACAGATATATCTTGCACTATCTACAGTTCTCGCTATCAAGATGTTGTCCCGAATAGCTTCCCAATTCCATACTTTCATCGGGGTATACGCAAACGGGCAGCACGTTCACGCCGTGGATCACTTGCTTCTTCAATGGTGTACACGCTAGTGAAACTCTTGTTCTATGTGCATAAGTCGGAATGCTCGAGTGCGTACCGCCTTTTGTGCTCCCTCCAAATTGATGTGCCAACTTGAATACGAGGGAGGTTGGCACACACTCTAGCATCTCACATTGACCTATGTCTTCGCGTTTGAACCTTAGTAAGATTTTCTCCAAAATCAGTGCATTGTGATCCACATTGGCCTATTTCCTTCATACTCGGCCTCACAACACTACCGCATAAAAAGTAACATAAAAACACACATATTAGTGTAAAAACCCAAGAAAAGTAATGCTCAACATAAGGAATGAACGCTTCGCATTCGTATCGCACAAGCACTTATCATTTACAATACGATGTAAGCTCCGCCCGATCTATCAAAGGTTAGGATACTCCTCTAGGAACAAGGGTACATCCACATGGGGATTCTCGGTGAGTCACGGGTGATCTCGTGAATAACAAGTCCCATCTTTTTATAAGATATTGAGAGAGATAGGGCCAGATCCGCCGTGATGGACAAGTGCTCCACCTTTCCCAAAAGACCCATCCCCTAATGCATTGGGTGATGTACGGACCAACAAAGATGGTATACCCCTTTGGTGTATGTGGCCCCGATAATGAAATGAATTGGTGATGATGAATATGAAGTAGTATGCAGTCTTATTAATCATGTGAAATAGGTATTGAAATTTAGGAATAGAGATATTACGTACATCAATTATCGACTGGTAATGGTTCAACTAAGAAAAGCATGAACAAATCGCGAGCGGGGAGACTTGAGTAGATGATGCTATAGTGACACTCACCAAAAAGGTGGTAGCATTGCTCGACCTACTCGGGACGAGTAAATTGAGGTCCCCAAGCGGCCGCTAGGATAGAAGGTTCGATATTCCTCCCAAGTGTATAGTCTTGCTCAGTAAATACCCATGAAGAGGCGAGTGATAAGTTCCGTGTATAAGTAATACAAAGTATACTTCTTTCTTACATTGAGTATTACTTTTTATCATATTTTTATATCTCATTCGTGTGTATTTGGGTTCTTTTGTGAATTTAGGGTTGTGGAGACAAGGGAACTTCACTCCCAATAATTTAGCTCCATCAAATGCAACATTAGGAGTTAGGGGAGTATTGTTTTCAATCTGCCACTGCCACATATTTGCTTTGATTGCTATACTTTGTATTGTAGCTTTGCATGTGTACATTAAGGGCAATGTACATCTTAAGTATGGGGGAGTTCACGTTATGTATGTCTTTTTACACAAAGTTTGATTGACATACATGCTCACATAGCCAATGGTGGTTCATCTTAGTTGCATTATTTGTATTCCTGAGTTAAGGAGAAGTTTTAACATTGAATGTTCTCATGCTCTAGGAAATTTTATCCGATTAATATTTGTGCACCTCTCACTTATGAAACTCTTTTTGGAAACTCAAGTTTGATGTTTAAGGGACTAATTAGTTTGTTTCTTGTTCCATTTGCTATAAAAATTAAAACAAATAGATTGTTTTAGAGTTGTGCATTGGGGTGGAAAGAGTTACACCACCTATGAAAGTATGAAGCTACTCTCATAAGTCGGATGCTAGTTGATGCCCTAATGAGAGAAAGAGCCTCTCATGGGATGAGTGAAAGCTACTACCCCGGTAGAAAGAGCTACCATCTCGAATGTGTGAAAGACACCTCAAAGGCCGCTTTGGAAAGGGTTACTTTAGTGGATGTGTGAAGCTACTACCATCGTTTTACTTTGGTTTTCTTGTAGATAAATAAGTCCCTTGCACTTAGAACTTTGAGGAGTATACTTTGGATTTGCTTGAGGTGAGTTTACACTAACACTGCACGAGTTCGGGTTTGTTGTCTTTTTATTCAAGTTTTTCACTAGAGCATTGAATTTTCATATGTAGTGTTGAAATTTTCCTTACTCAAAGAATGCTTTTCTTGCATGCTTTGGTGAACCCTAAGGCAAGCACTTTCAATCTTTCCTTTCTCTATGCTTCAATGTTTATTTCTTTTCTTGAGGAAAACCAAAACCTTAAGTGTGGGGGAGTTTGATAAGTGTTTGTGTGTTAAGAATGCGAAGTATTCTTTCCTTATGTTGAGTATTACTTTTATCACGTTTAATCCCTAATACATGTGTATTTTTTTGTTCTTTTCGCATGTAGGGTTGTGAAGCTAAGTATTAAGAAAAAGAAAGCTAAAAGTAGATCGTGAACGCATTATTTTGTGGATTCTTGGAAGGAACAACCGAGAAGACACAAGTAGGGCTCTATGATATGTGAATATGTGCAACCTCCATGTATTCAAGCTATTACAATGAGTCGGAGGGGCACTGAGGCAATCATATTTGCGCATCCCGACTTGTGCATTGATAGCAAGATCCTCACGCAATGAGGGCCTTTTTGATTGAAGAGAGTTGTTATCTCGGCATTAACGCGGTGCTCATTTATGTTGCCTCAATGAAAAGTGTAGAATTGGGAGTGTTTTGGTGAAGCAGCTGCGAGAAGGGTATATTGACAAATCGTTGTAGCAAAAATCTACTGCGATGAGTTCCATTCATAACCCGATCCAGCATTTTCTAGAGAATCCATGAGTGTGTAGAAATTCCCCACGCAGTGTGGAAAATTCCACGACGCATCGACGAAAAATCACAGGGGCATGTGGATTCCTGATTCCAGCCCTATTTAAGCCGTGATTCAGCCGATTTTTGGAATCTTTTTCCCTTCTTCTCTCCAACTTTTCTCCATCTTTTGATAGGCCATCGGCTGGGGTTTGAGAGGCTTTGCCAAGTTTTTGGAGTGGTTACACGGATTCGACACTATCGCTTCGCTAAGAAGATGGTTATTGGGGAATCTTTAGCTAAGCATAGATCCGGTGAGGTGTGCCCTCAGAGTGGGACAAGGGACCTTTGGAGATGACGAGGCTACTCGGAAGATGATCGACACGAACACGGAGGGGTTTTTCTATGGATTACTTGTTTTATATTCGATTTCATTATTGATTGTAACTAGCTCCATGGAGTGCTAAACGATGAGTACTTGGATTTGTGAACCCTAGAATGTATTTGTTTCATTAATCTTCTATTATCTTTATCCTTAATTGATGTCTTTCTGATGATTTTAATCTTTAACGCTTGTTGAATGATTTCTCCTTAGATTAACACTAGGGTTGGAGAGTCTACATTGGTAACCTTGTGAGTGATTGACCTACCATGAGGATTAGACATTGCAGAGATTGGAGAGGGTCGGCGGGTGAGTCGAGAGGTAGCGGAGTGTCCCTTTCCCTCGATGTGACTTTATCCTACCTCACGTTCCAGAGTTCTTCTCGGTCATAGTAGGGTGAATAGGCTAAGGGATAACCACCACTGAGGGCTTAGTCTGTCGACACAGCGGAGTGAAGCGTTAAAGTGCCTTTAGCAACTAAGGCTTAATTAGGCCTAGGGGTCTTTTCGCTTGGACCAAGGGTTAGATCTATACATTGGAATACTAGTTTTATCACATGGAATCCCTAGGTGTCTTGTAACTCTACACGATAGTGAGGTGTTGGAGTGATCGATTTCTCGGCTGGATATAGTGTAGAGTTAGTCATGGTTGACCTTAGGTTTGGGACCGTGTGTTTAGGATTTCCAGGACTCATTAACTCGTAAAATTAGGAGATATAATAGTTGATTTTGCACTTGAAGCAATTGTCCCTAGGTGGAACAATATCCGAGTACCCCACTTCTTTCGATTGCCTTACCTCTCATCTATTTGTGTCTCTCTTTTTTGTTTCTTTTCTCTTGCTTTTATTATATTTATCAACAAAATCATTGATACATCTCAGCTTAGTTTGATAGCAATCTTGGTATTTTTATTTCCTACTTCATGTGGATCGATACCCACTCACACGATTTATTACTCAACAAACCCATGCGTTATGGGTCGCAGCGAGGCGTCATCAATGAATAACTAAATCCCAAAGGTCACGGATGTTGGATAACCTTGGGGTGAACTTGTGTAGTTTGATGCTTTGATTTATTTTATTGCATTTTGGTGTGTTTGTGATTCATGCTTGGTGTACTTTTATGTATTGATATGCATGAGAACTCTATATATTGATTTCTAGGTTGTACTAGGTTGCGTGACCATAGCCCTTGAGCTCGGACACACTAGCTTGGAAGGATTCATGTATAAATACACTTTCGACCATCGGAGATTTTGTGCCCTCCAACATTAGGGTTAACCTTAGTTTGTGTTTTCGACCATAATTAGAGATTTCCCTACTTGTACTATACTAATTGTATTGGGATATAGTCAAATAAATTCTATATCAATACTCGTCTTGGATTAGGGGTCGATTAAAAGCCGTGATCATCGGGTTGACCTATTTTTAGGAATCTCTTGGTCCACAGCAGTTAGCATGATAGTTCTAGCATCCCTCCTACTTTGGTAGCTCACGGGGGATATCCACAGCTGCTGACCATCTTTATTCCTTGATTCCTACCCCGATTTACATCTACTATAGACACACATTTAGAGTTCTTTCTCTTACTTTGTAGCTAGAACAATCGCTCTAATACGTAGGCTGGATAGCATGACAGTAGCAGAGAAAGTAAGAGTAGCTTCTAGGAATTTGGGAATATGACCATCTCATGCTTGTGCAAGAGATACTACTTGATGACTAGTGTATTTGCGGGTGTAACACTAGCGTTCTTCATCAACTTTGATAGATCTTTTTCTCGTTATAGTCTCGAGAGCACCTATCGGCAACCTAGCTACGGAGGGACCCTTCGATACATTGAGCGATACATCAAGGCCAACATCACGAATTCAAGAGGGTTTTATTCCATGTTTTTCATTGCTTTTCATTGCATTATTTCTTAATTTGTAATTTGCCCAATGGATGGCTACAAACCCTAGTAGGTATTTGGGCATGTGATAAGTGTTTGTGTGATAAGAATGCGAAGTATTTGTTCCTTATGTTGAGCATTACTTTTATCAAGTTTTAGTGCTAATACTTGTGCATTTGTGTTACTTTCATGCATATAGGGTTGTGAAGTTGAATGTTAAAGAAAAAGAAGCCAATGTAGATATTGAGCGCATACATTTGGAGGAAATGTTGAGAAGGATCAAACACAAAGACATAGAGTCGGGTTCAAGATGCAAGAATGTGTGACAACCTCTTTGTATTCAAGCTAGCACTGATGATTTGGAGGGGCACAAAGGTAGTCATATTCGAGTATCGATTTGTGCATTGATAGAAAGAGCTTCACTCAATGAGGCCGTTTATTGAAGAAGCAAAATGATCTATAACATAAACATGTATCCGTTTATGTTACCTCGATAAAAACATGGATTCGGGAGTGTTTCGGGTACGGTATTGTACGAGGCACCGTAGTAAAATCTTGTAGCAATTCTTTCGTAGCATGTATTGTTCACGGTGAGTGTGGAATTTACCCACACCCATGCAAAAACCATAGAGGCCCAGAGGCGTGTATGCCGATTCCAGCCTTTTTAAAAGTCGATTTTCAGCCCAATTTCAGGATTATTTTCTCCATCTTTTCCCCAACTTTAAAAGGACGACTGCTAGTGTTTTGAGAGGTATTAGCAAGGGTTTTGGAGAGGTTCTACGGCTTCGACATTGCGTTCCACTTGGAAGAAGGTTATTGTCGGACTTTCATCGGCACCGATCCGGCGAGGTGTGCCTTAGGGCGACAAGGGGATCTTTGGAAGAGATGAGGCCATTCCACAAAAGCATCAACATGACTATCGAGGGGGATTTTATATGGATTACTTGTTTTTATATTTGATTTCATTGTTGATTGTAACTAGCTCCATGGAGAGCTAAACCCTCTAGTGGGTACTTGGATTTGTGAACCCTAGGATGTATTTGTTTCATTAAACCTTTTATTATGCTTTCCTTAATTAATGTTTTAATTGGGTTTCCAATCTTGAATGTTTGATTGATTGAATGCTCCCCTTAGAGTGACACTAGGGATGAGAGTTCACCTTGGTAACCCTTGCTGAGTGGTGACACACCACGAGAGTTAGACAAAACTAGATTGGAGACGGTTGAGAGGGTGAGTCGAGAGGTAGCAAAGCGTTCCCTTTCGCCTTCGATGTGATTTATCCTACCCCTATTTCCTTGAGTTCTTTGTGATCATAGTAGAGTGAGCAGGCTGAGGGATGACCTTCCATTGGGGCTTAGTTGCAAAAGGCAGTAGAGTGAAGCGTTGAAGTGATTTTAGCACCTATGGCTTAATGTGTGACTAGGGACCTCTCACTGGACCAAAGGGTTAGGTCTATGTCTAGGAAGAAAGTTGATGGGTTGGAATCCACGGAACTCCATCCAATTCTATACAAGTGCGAGGGTGTTGAGATTGTTCCAATTTCTCCACTAGGACATTGAATTTAGTTAGTCACGGTTAACCCTAGATTTGGAATCGTGTATTAAAAGATTTCCATGACTCATTAATGCATTAATTAGGAAGCATAATAGTTGGGTCTGCACTTGAAATGATTGGCCTAGACAAAACAATATCCGAGTACACCATTTATATCGATTGCCTTATCCCTCACTTACTTATGCTTCTTTTTCTTGTTTCTTTTATTCTTGTTTACACTACATATTATCAACACAATCATTGTTCATTTTCACTTGGTTAAGTAGCAATTTAAGTATCCTTATTCCTACTCCCTATGGATCACGATACCCCACTCACCTAGGATTATTACTTCAACAAACCCGTGCACTTGCGGGGGTTCTTGTCAACATGTGAACCCTAGATCATATTTTTGTATTGATTTACTTTATGTTTTCTATTAAATCCGAGTTTAATTGAGTTTCAATCTTGTTTTCTCATTGCTTGCATGTCATATTAATCCTATGATTGATTTGTATTGCATGATATGTTGCATTGGTGAGAGAGAGGTCTACATTAGCATTAGAACTCCAAGATTAAAGATGGTTGAGAGGGTGAGTCATGAGATAGTGGAGTGTCCCCTTTCTCCTCTGATGAGTGCTTCCTATCTCGGTATTCCCTAAGCTTTATGCAACCATATTTGGTGTGAGGCCTGAAACTGATAGATTTCTCCAATGGGACCTTATAGGAGGTTAGGCATCTTTTACCTAGAAGTAGGGTTAGATCTATCTTCCATAATCGGTTGTACTCTTAGGAATCCCTAGAGTCCATTGTGGTCATATCAGGTGTGAGGTGCGAGATTGAGCGATTTCTCGATTGAGACCTCATAGGGGGACTAGTATCGATGCTTTGAGGCGAGGGATTAATTATTCATGGATTACCTTGACTCTTTTAACTTTCGGTTTAGAAACATTTAGTAAGTCTTGCAGTTCATGTTAGATCCTAAGGGAGCATTGGTGGGGTACCTCATCTTTATTGATTGAGATTTTCCTTATCTTTACTTTTCCTTTCTTGCTTGCGATAATCATATTCTTATAATTGAGTTTGCATCACCATAATATTGATTACGACTAGATAGCGAGATGTGGTTACTACTAATTCTTCCATTCCTTGTGGATTTGAGTACCCAACTTATTGTGTACTTCATTACTTTTGACAACTGGTGCACTTGCGGTACTGCGCATGCAAATTGGTGTGTCATGGCATCATTTATCTTCACGTAGTCAATGCAAACTCTTGAACTTGTGATGGTTACGGTATGAACAAGCTCATTTTTCATTAGTGACTATTGTCATCCCTCTCTTTTTCGAGTACTACGTACTAGACTCACCCACTCAACATGCGAGATTGGATAGATAATGCCTGCATCAAGGTGCTTGATAACCTCATTCCACACTACCTCTTTCATGTTAGGGTTGTATTGTCATTGGGGGTATCACCGTTGGCATGTTATTATCTTCGATGAGGAGGGTACAAAAAGATGGATGATCCCTCTACGATATCGGAGAATTTCAAGAGATTCCCCTTTTTATGCTTCTTTAGTGCAATTAGGGAGTTTATCTTTGTGCTCATTTGTAGATTTAAAAACAATAATATCTGTTGTTCCTTAATTGATGACTTGGTCTCTCATATTTTTAAGGATGAAATCGCCCAAACTCATGATATTCATTCTCGAATGAGCTACAATTATCAAAGCGTCCACTGGAGCATGAACCTCAAATTATGATGAATCCGAGATACGCTTCCTTTAGGATGATTTATTTCTTCATACGTGCTTACCCTTAATTAATCAATATCTTCCTTGTTAGATTTGCACTAATAATGAAGACAAATGTAGCTTACTCTTGAGTTCCTCCTTTGGTGGACACGGGGAAGAGGCTGGGTGGAGGAGGCTTTTTACTGCTGGGGCCATCCCATCGATTCCATCAATTGCTTGAAGAAGCTCTATACATTTTTCTCCACGGAATCGGGGTGTTTGGGTGGATTACAATCTTGTGTCTTCCACCACTCATTACCGAAAAGTGTGCTACCCACACATGTTAATTCAATTCCACTAATGATTAACTTGGACAATAAGGGTGTGGAGTGCGTGTATATAATGATAGTTAGTCAATTGCCGACTAGAGCCATAGCTACAAAGAGGAAAAAAACATATTTATAGAAATAAAAAAAGTAGCGATAAAAATACACCACTTAACAAGATAAGGAAAAATAAGTATATACGGTGAAAAACAAATAAAAAAATAAAAAATGTAAATAAATGGCTAAATCAACAAGCTCTAAGTTTTTGAGTATTCCTCGTGGATCCCAGACAGCCGTGCCAAAAAAACTTGGTGTGAATACCGGCAAGTGCATGGGGTCATCAAAGTAATACCGTGTGAGTGACATACGGGTCGTATTCCACGGGGCCAAGGAGCTATCCTCATTTCCTCTTTACTTGTTTAGCCTACAAATTGGAGTGCAAGTTTTCTAAACTAACAAAATTGAAAAAGAACTACTAAACGAGAATGCAAATATGAAATGATGAAAGGGTGGGAAATCTAGAGGAAAGGATGGTCACGAATGTGGAGTTTGGACCAAGAGATTCCTAAAATAGGCAATCCCAAATCCCTTGGTGATTATCCCTAATCTTGTACTAGTATTGGTTCAGATATTCTTCTGACCAAATTCTCTTGCAAATGCAATGGGTACAAGGAATTCTCAAATTAGGTTTAAACACACATCTAGGTTCACCAATAATGGTTAGAGGGTACAACATACCGAAATCCCTCGGTGTATTCGTACATGGTTCCCTTTCAAGATATGCTAGGCTAATACAAGGGTGCATCCCGCGCATCCAAGTGTAATGTAGGAGTCCAACCACAGAGTTCTCATGCAATTCAACACATCAAAGAATATGAAGCTTGAATCACAAAATCAAACCACATGCATTCAAAGCAAACTAACCAATCATACAAGCAAGTTCACCCTAAAGTTCACCGACATCTGGTGACCTTGGGGTTTAAAGACATGATCAAATCCACAAATAACAAACAAATAAAGTAAAAAAGAACTCCCTCAAGTGATGAATGCAGAGAAACAAGCCATAGAGAGCTTCCAATGAGTCCAACAAATTGGGTGGCTTCCTTATCCTCTACAAGCTTCTACAATCATAGATGGGGGAAGATGGTTGATAAGTGTCTAAATGTAGGTGTTTTTCATATATATATCGTATGCACTTTGCATGTATTTTTGTGAGGTTTGATGCCCGTTTAGCGCTTAATTGTCTATTATTTGCTTTGTAGGGGCATATGGAAGCCATGGAGAACAAGAAGATATCATTTTGGCAAAAAGAGAAAAGCAGAATTTCATACTACCCCCATACTACCCAATATGGGGGCCGTATGCTGTATAGCAGCTGATTGATTTGGTGTTCTATCCGATTTCCATACTACCCAGTATCACGGGGCCGTATGGAGGCCGTATGCACCCGTATGGAGCAGCGAATCTAGGGTTTTTGAGGTGCTATACGACCCCCATACGACCCCTATACAGCCCGTATGCCTTGGGGGTATATATACTCACTTTTAGGGGCTGATTAAAGGACTTTTTTTGCTGGCCGACTTTTGGGGAGATCATTTGGGAGATCTTGGGCGACCTTGGGGAGGAGAAAGAGGGCGAGAAAGCTAGAAGATCATTGAAGCCCAAGGTCCAAGGGAAGATCGATCACGACTTGAAGGAAGGAGAACGCGGCTAGAGGAGCGTCATTCGGCATTCCTTTTGGCGGGGAAAGTGTCATTCGGCATATTCTCGCCTCAACGTTCACTATTTCATCTAGGGAGTGTCATACTATGTCTTTGTTTCATGTTTTGCTTGATTGTATGCTTTGTTATGAGATGATGACACACTAGACCCCCAAAGGCCACGGGTGTTGGTGAACCTTGGGGGTTTTTATCATGTATTTTTTGGATGATTACTTGTTAATTCTATGCTTGGGTATGTTTGAGATCTAATCCATTGTTTTTCATGCTAAGTGTTACACCAAGGAGAAATCCGTAGCTCTTCTATGAATGATGCATGTAGATGTGACTTGCTCGCATGTATTTAGGTCATGAATGGATTAGAAGGGGATACTTGTATCATCAAGCAGAGAAATCGGGTGTTTGGTAGCCCTCCATGTAGGTTTAATCCGAAGAAGAGTAGGTTTATTCCTAAGCGAGATTTCCTTGTACTTAATGCAATCATAGGAATGTAGATTTGGAAGAAATTCCTATCTATGTTTGTATGGGATTAGGGTTCAATCGCCGAGAAATTGGGGTTGTTCTAATCTTGGAATCTCATGGTCCAATTTACCCTTGCATCTTTAAATCATCATCCATGTTGCATGATAATCCCTCAAGGGGATCCACATCCATAGGCCTTTGCACTTCATTGATTCTCTTGCTTGCTTATTGCTTGTTCTCTCTAATTTGCTAGCAAATCTTGTGTTTAGTTTTATTTGTATTTAGTAGAGTAAATCCATCACTTAAGATCTTAGGCTAGATAATAGCTCGAGAAGGAGTAATAGGAGATCCTTAGCCCCCGTGGAATACGATCCTCGTGTCTTTGCACGAGGTATTACTTGGCGATCCCGTACACTTGCGGGGAAGCGATCAAGTTTTTTGGCGCCGTTGCCGGGGAACCATTAAGGAATTCTAGGAAACTTTTAGATTATTACTCTAGCCATTTCATTCTTTACTCATTTGTTGTTTTTCTTTTCCCTTGATCTTAACTCTCTATCATTTTTTCTTGGTTGTGCAAGGTACTGTGCATGACACGGTCGAATCCGTCGCCTTTGATTACACCGGATAGTGAAATTGAAAGAACTTTGCGTTGGAGATTGAGAGAAGTTAGTGAAGTGTCGGGTACACAGAACATCGAAATTGAGGATAGAGTGTCCACAATCATGGCCGAAGAACGACGTACTTTATCCGAATATGAGAGACCCCAATTCACGGGTGATTAGTTCAGTGTTCAAGCACCATTAGTGGCATCCAACAACTTTGAAATTAAAGCAAGTAATATCAGCATGATCCAAAATTCAGTCCAATTCAATGGTCTTGCCCATGAGGATGTGCATGACCACCTTTCCCGGTTCCTCCAAATTTGCTCTACATTCAAGATCAATGGGGTGTCGGACGATGCTATCCGTTTGAGATTATTTCCATTCAGTTTAAGAGATGGAGCTTATCGTTGGCTTACCTCATTGTCTCCGGGATCTATTAAAACATGGAAGGACATGGTAGAGAAGTTCCTTGGAAGATATTTTCCACCAAGCAAAGCGGCGAAGTTGAGGCAAGAAATTTCAGCCTTTAAACAAGGGGAGTCCGAAACATTGTTTGAAGCTTATGAGAGATTCAAGGATCTCCTTAGAAGGTGCCCCCACCATGGTTTTGCTTCATGGATGCGAGTACAAATCATTTACAATGGGCTAAATTATGCTACTCGCCAACTCATTGATGCCACGGCGGGTGGTTCCCTTAGCAACAAGTACCCCGATGAGGCCGAGCAATTACTTGAGTCAATGGCAAGCAATGAATCACATTGGGCCTCAAGGGGATCTTCATAAAAGACTGCTGGGCTTTATGAAGTAAGTAGTGATAATGTCTTAGCCGCATAGCTTGATGTGTTGACTCGAAAGATTGATCTTCTTATGGGCAGTAGTTCAAGGCCGAATCGAGTGCTAAGTTGTAGTACTTGCGGTGGTGGAGTGCAGTGCGAGCCCAATGTCCGATTGCTAGCTCAAATGCATTGCATCCGTTGAGAATGTGGACTACATTGGGGGCAAGCGCAATCAAGGGAACCCATATAGTTCAACTTACAATCCGGGTTGGAAGAACCACCCAAATTTTTCATGGAACCAAGGCCAACAACAACAAAGAGGTGCACCACCTCAAGGATCTCAATTTCAACAACCGGCCATTGAGAGGAAGTTTTTCCATCGAAGAGATCCTTGCCAAGTTCATGCTCGATTACCAATAGCGAGGTTCAATAATCTAACTAGTAGCATGGATGCACAATTTGGCAAGGTGAATGCTCAACTCGATCGAGCACGCTGAGCGAGTTCGAGTGAAATAGGATCTGTTTTAAGAAACCTCCAAGCTTCTGTGAAATCTCTTGAGCATCGAGTGGGGGAGCTCGCGAAGGCACATTCTGAACGTCCTCTAGGTTGTCTTCCAAGCAACACAGAAGACAATCCAAGAGAGCACTTAAAGGTCATTGCTCTTAGAAGCGGGAGGCAAGTGGAGACAAGGGTTGAAGTTGACCCAAGTGTCAGGAAAAGTGGGGTAGCCTCCGGGGAAGACCCCAAGCTAGTTGAAGAAAACAGTGAAGACAAAAATCTGGGCATAAATGACAAGTTCCAACAATAGGGACCACCAAAATCATCCGAGTACAAGCCTCCGATCCCCTATCCAACAAGATTGAAGCATGACAAGGAGGATGTTCACTTCAAAAAATTCATCAACATCTTCAAACAACTTCATTTGAACATCCCGATAGTTGAAGCGTTGACTCAAATGCCGAAATATGCCAAGTTTCTAAAGGAGCTCCTCACAAATAAGAGAAAGTTGGATGAAGAAGGCACGATTGCACTACGGGGAATTGCTCGGGCTATTCTAGAAAAAGAAGCTCAACAAAAAGTTGAAGGATACGGGTAGTTTCATTATTCCATGCATGCTTGAAGGTGGAGTCCAAGAGAATGCTCTAGCGGACTCGGGGGCTAGCATAAATGTCATGCCCTACACCATGTATTTGAAACTTGGCTTGGATGAATTAAGGCCCACGAGGATGACCTTACAGTTGGCAGATCGATCAACAAGAAAAACTTCGTGGGATTGTCGAAGATGTGATTGTGCGAGTGGATAAATTTGTTTTTCCGGTGGACTTTGTCATCATGGACATAGATGAAGATGTGGAGATACCACTAATTCTTGACCGACCATTCCTCGAGCACCTCGGGTGCCTTAATTGACTTGAAAGGAGGGAAGTTGGCGTTAAGAGTCGGAGGAGAGGAAGTGGTGTACACTTTGCCAGCTGCCATGAAACATTCTTTAGATCATGATGACACACTTTATTTCGTTGATGAAAGCCCGATATGTTGATTTTTTTGATTGTGTGCGGGGAGGTGCTCTCTTTAAATCCTTTGGATGAATATTTGGGGGAGTTGGAGAGCGAAGAAGAAGAAGAACCTCATCGTCATCCTCCAATTCACAATTTGAAGCCACCAAAAGAGAGGGTATCCTGTACTAATGCTAAAGAAAAAGAAAAAAAAGAATCATTTATGAAGAGAATGTGGAGGGAGATCCATGGGAGAAAAAAGAAAGGTAACAAGCTACATCCTCCCACATCTCATGGAGGAAAGGTAAATTTTTCGCCCCTCTCCACTCATGAGCAATTCGAGGTATTTTCATTGTTGTCATTCAATCTACCGGGAAGAAGCAATACTACAAGGGAAACCGGGGGTGGCTTCAAATTGTTTGAACCCCCATGAGGTAAGGAACAAGGTACATCAGGATCGTGACGTTAAACAAGCGCTTCTTGGGAGGCAACCCAAGCATTCGGGGGCATTTGTTTGCATTTTCCGTATTCTTAGTTCTTAGTTCATTTCAATTTTGGTATTTCTTAGACTTGTTTGCTTGTGAATAAGTTCATGCTCATACACTTGGCACATTGCTCTCATCATTTTTATTGTGGTATATTTGTGCAACCTCTTGAGACACACATGGGTAGGTGTTAATTTATGTGCTAGATCGTCGTTTTATTCATTTTAGTCATTTTTGGAGAAGTCGTCAAACTTTCTTTTTCATCTTTACATCATTTGAGGCAGGTTTTCATGGATTTGATTGGCCTTTAAAGGTTTACGGCCATACTGGGCCGTATGGAGGCCGTCTAAGCTGACCACAGAGCCGATCCGGATGGCTCTGTGCTCACTTAAACGGCCCCCATACGGCCCCGTATGGGGGCCGTCCAAGTCGGCTGGGTGTCTCGGCCGAGGGAAGTTACCCACTTATACGGCCCCCATACGGGGTCGCATGGGGGCCGTATGGTGGCGGGGCTTCCCCCTTTAAGGCCTCTCATTCTCTCTCTCTCTCTTCCACCTCTCATTTCTCTTCAACTCCACCGAAATTTTCTCTCTTTTCTCTCTCGATTCTTGGCCGAATGTCTTCATTTTTCTTCCAAAAACTTCTCCCAATCCATTGGAGACTTCGATCTAGTGATCTTACCCGAGTTTAAAGCTTGTTTTCTCAAGGTTTCGTCGGTATGCTTTTTCAATGACCTAGTTTTATTCTTTCCATTTTTTGGGCATTCTTGAGACTTGTGCATGGAATTTCTTTAGCAATTTCCTTGATTTGGATGATGTGAATGTTGTGAATGAATTTTCATTCAAATTTATGTACAAATTTTTCGATTCCATGAGTATAAGAGAGACTCTTGCCGTGTGAATAGTGACCATACGGCCCCCATACGACCGTATGGTCCCAAAAACCCAATTTTTCATTAGTCTCCTCTATCTCTACCATGTTATTTTGAGTTATCTTGTACCCCTTTGAGCTTGATCAAAGTTTTTTCTTCATTGTAGGGATGCCTAACACTAAAAGGCTCGCCTCCAAGCGCCCAAGAACTACTGAACCATCCTCTACACCCGATGAACCCGTCTTCAAATTGTCCAACCATCAAGAGAGATATGATAGATTGAAGACAAAACCATTCGGGACTTTGTGCTATCTTGATTGGGAACTTGTGGACAACCTTGGGTTTGCAAGTCAAGTGTGGGATTGGCTCTCACACGATTGTTGGGATAAACTCTTTGCCATTAACGAGCCAACCTTCCGTCAATTAACCTTGGAGGTCTTGAGTACATTTGAGGCGCAACAAGATGGAGAATCCGTGTGGAATAAGAAGATTGTCACCATCCGTTTTCAAGCTTTTGGAAGGAAGCGCACTATGCATCATTTGGACTTTGCCAAGTACTTGGGGATATATGATGATGATTTTATCAAATCCATGCCCGGCAAACGTCTTAAGCTTGATTTCCCGAGTGAGGTGGATAGGAGCAACTATTGGGCGACTTTGGCGGGTGAAGATACGACCCGAAAGGCCTCACGCATGATTGACCCGGCACATAGATTCATTCATGCCTTGATTGCCCGTTCTCTTTGGGGCCGGACCGATAGCAAGGGGGTGGTCACCCAATCCGATATCTTTACGATGTATGGCATCTTTGAGAGGCGCCCTACTCACCTTGGCTACCTTGTCGCTGATGCATTCCTTCACCAGGGCTCGTATACTCGATTGGAAGCTATCTTTATTGGGCCCTATGTGACCAGATTAATCCGTGGCATGGGTTTGTTTGAGCAGACGCGAGGCATGACTATTGTAGGAGGTACGACACCCCTCGGGAAGGCACACATACGAGCGATTGGCTTGGTGGTTGCTGAGCGCATGAGGGGCAGGCCCCCACAGCACCAAGCCACTGGTGAGTCCAGTCAGCGGCCGACAGAGCACACAGAGTCAGAGCCTGAGGGCGCACCTGTTCCTACCCCCGGTACTACTTCATTACCTGACTTCGACATGAGACTGAGGGGGATTGAGGGAGAGATTCAGGGCGTGCGTCAGGAGCAGCGCGAGATCCGTGACCAGCTTCACCAGGTCCTTGAGGGACAGCGCCGACTCGAGGCAGATTTTCACCGTTTCATTACCTCATACTATGGTTCTGCCTCGCATACTCCTTCTGCCACCATGCCACCACCGCCAGCACCAGATTGTGATGAGTAGCGGCTCGTTTGAGCATGGACACTTTTTATCTACTTTACTTTATTTTGTTTTGTATTATGTTTTTGTTTTGTTGAGTTGGCATGGACCTCTTCCTCCCAACTCTTTGTGTTGAACTTTATTTTGTTTTCATCTATGTATTTTGTTGACTTTTCCCTAGTCTCTCCCTTGTGTTTGTATTTGTGAATTTTTGTGTAATGATGATGTCCCCTTTTTGCCTCGAAGGGCATTGAGGGAATTTGGTGAGCTTTCCTAGTTTTTAAATGGAGGTCGGACAAGACGTGTATTGCTCACCACACCTTTTGTCGAGTCGCACCTCACGACTGAACACAAGATAAATCGGGGAAGTTCATTTTTCACCCTCCTCTATTATTATTTGCATTGGCCCTTCTTGCATGTTTTTTTCATGATTAGTGTACATTGAGGGTAATGTACAACACTAAGTGTGGGGATGGGTGCATTTTCATGTTTTAGGAACATTGTTTACATGCTAGTGTTACCAATGATGCCTTTATTCATTCTTGTAAGATTCTTTTTAGCTTGGACTAATGATGGATGTGAGTTACTTGTTTTTTTATGCTTTTATTGAATCTGTTTCACCCCATAGTATTGTCTTGTGCACTTTGAATTTTTTTGTCGATGCCTCAGGAATAGCCAATGTGACTACTCTAACTCTCTTGTATGCTTAACACACTACTTTGAGTACTTGGCCTTAGAACACTAAGTTCTATCCTTCAATGTTTTCTTAAGAACGTCTAAGCCTTGTTGAGCTAATCCGAGTTTTGTGGCATGTAGTGTACTCTGAAGATGTGATCTAGGGTGAGAGTGAAAGTGAAAAAAAAAAGGAGTCTATGTTAGTATTCCTCTGCTAATGAAGCATGAATGCGTCTATGTAGACTGTAATCGAGTTGTTGGGTGGCTCTTGTGCCTAACCAGCATGTGCATCCTCTAGAAAGATTTTAAAATGATTTTGATGCAGTCTGCGTTAGTCGGACTCGGAAAAAAAAAAAAATGTGTTGAATATTGAGTTGAAAATAAAAACCCTAGTGATCTTTTTGAGTACCTACCAAAGGTTTTGAAAAGAACAAGGATTTAGTTT
This sequence comes from Dioscorea cayenensis subsp. rotundata, assembly GCF_009730915.1. Taxonomy (NCBI): domain Eukaryota; kingdom Viridiplantae; phylum Streptophyta; class Magnoliopsida; order Dioscoreales; family Dioscoreaceae; genus Dioscorea; species Dioscorea cayenensis. Next base: position 8,790,758 of record NC_052475.1, read on the forward strand.
CAAGCTATAGAATTAGAAGGATCTTACTTGGCCATTGAAGTAGCACTTAGTAGTTTAAGACTTAGTATTCTTTGTATGTGGAGTGATTAGCATCTAGAGCTGTACTGATTGAAGTCCTTAAGCTAGACCAGATCAGGGCAAATGAGATAAAGGATTCACTTACACGCACATACATATTAGGGGTGAGACAGGATATTTTTATTATGCTTAATGACTATAACTCAACATCTATGTTTCATTATCCTTTGCTTTTGGAATCTTATATTTGCTTGAGCCAGAGGTATTGCATTTAGCCACTTCTCAGTCTCTTTGTTTTTCATGAGTTGTTTGCTTGGGGACAAGCAACGCTTAAGTGTGGGGATGTTTGATAAGTGTCTAAATGTAGGTGTTTTCATATATATATCGTATGCACTTTGCATGTATTTTGTGAGGTTTGATGCCCGTTTCACGCTTAATCGTCTATTATTTGCTTTGTAGGGCATATGGAAGCCATGGAGAACAAGAAGATATCATTTTGGCAAAAAGAGAAGAAAACAGGAATTTCATACCACCCCCATACTACCCGATGATGGGGGCCGTATGCTATCGTAGGGCAATGGATTGATTTGGTGTTACGTCCAAATTTCCATACTACCCAGTATACGGGGCCGTATGGAGGCCGTATGTACCCCGTATGGAACGCGAATCTAGGGTTTCTGAGTGTTATACGACCCCCATACGACCCCTATACGGCCCGTATGCCTCGGGGGGTATATATACTCACTTTTAGGGCTGATTAAAGGACTTTTTGCTGGTCGACTTTTGGAGAGATCATTTGGGAGATCTTGGGCGACCTTGGGGAGGAGAAAGTGGTCGAGAAAGCTAGAAGATCATTGAAGCCCAAGGTCCAAGGCTCTCAAGGCAAGAAGGCAACATCATTCAAAAGGGGAGATCGATCACGACTTGAAGGAAGGAGAACCGCGGCTAGAGGAAGCGTCATTTGGCATTCCTTTGGCGGGGGAAGCGTCATTCGGCATATTCTCGCCTCAACCTTCACCATTTCATCTAGGGAGTGTCATATTATGTCTTTGTTTCATGTTTTGCTTGATTGTATGCTTTGTTATGAGATGATGACACACTAGACCGCCAAGGCCACCGGGTGTTGGTGAACCTTGCGGGGGTTTTATCATGTATTTTGGATGATTACTTGTTAATTCTATGCTTGGGTATGTTTAAGATCTAATCCATTGTTTTCATGCTAAGTGTTACACCAAGGAGAAATCCGTAGCTCTTCTATGAATGATGCATGTAGATGTGACTTGCTCGCATGTATTAGGTCATGAATGGATTAGAAGGGGATACTTGTATCATCACGCCGAGAAATCGGGTGTTTGGTAGCCCTCCATGTAGGTTTAATCCGAAGAAGAGTAGGTTTATTCCTAAGCGAGATTTCCTTGTACTTAATGCAATCGTAGGAATGTAGATTTGGAAGAAATTCCTATCTATGTCCGTATGGGATTAGGGTTCAATCTCCGAGAAATTGGGGTTGTTCTAATCTTGGAATCTCATGGTCCAATTTACCGTTGCATCTTTAAATCATCATCCATGTTGCATGATAACCCCTCAAGGGGATCCACATCCATAGGCCTTTGCACTTCATTGATTCTCTTGCTTGCTTATTGCTTGTTCTCTCTAATTTGCTAGCAAATCTTGTGTTTAGTTTTATTTGTATTTAGTAGAGTAAATCCATCACTTAAGATCTTAGGCTAGATAATAGCTCGAGAAGGAGTAATAGGAGATCCTTAGCCCCGTCGAATATGATCCTCGTGTCTTTGCACGAGGTATTACTTGGCGATCCCGTATACTTGCGGGGAAGCGATCAATTCAATTCTCAGAAATTAAAAGCAACAAGTAAGAGAGCAAAAGTAAGGAGGAGGCAAGGCAATCGATAAAGATTGGGTACTCGGATGATGTTTCACATAGGATAATCGCTTCAAGTGCAAGAACTCTCTATTATGCTTCCTAATCAATGCAATGGTGAGTCGTGGAAATCCTTACATACATAGTCCCAAATCTAAGGTCAACTATGCCTAACTCTATACTTGTCCCGGAGGAGAAATCGAACAATCTCAACACCTCGCACTCGCATAGAGTTGCAATGAGATCTAGGGATTCCAAGTGATAAATCTCTTCCTAGATTTAGACCTAACCCTTTGGTCCAGGCGGAAGGTCCCTAGCCACAATTAAGCCCTACATACTAAGATCACCTCAACGCTTCACTCCATTGCACGCGTAACTAGGCCCCAGCGGAGGTTCATTCCTTAGACCATTCACTCTATTATGGCCGCAAAGAACTCGCGAAACGGAGGTAGAATCTATCACGTCGGAGGGGAAAGGGGACGCTCCTGTATCTCTCGACTCATCCTCTCAACCCTCTCCAACCTAGCTTTGTCTAACGCTCGTGGTGTTTCACTCACTCACAAGGTTACCAACAAGAACTCTCAACCCTAGTGTCACTCTAGGGGAAAGGTTCATACAATCAAGCATTCAAGGTTGGAACTCACAATAAACATCAATTTATTGAAAACATAATAAAGAAGTTCAATGAAACGAATACATCCTAGGGTTCACATTCACCCAAGTACCCACTAGGGGTTTAGCTCTCCGTGGAGCTAAGTACAATCAAAGAAATTGAATGTGAAAGCAATAAATCCATAAAGAAACCCCCTCGATGGTCATGTCGATGGTCTTGTGGAAGGTCCTCTACTCGTCGTCCAAGGATTCCTTCGTCCGGTATAGGATACGCCTCGATCGAAGCTCCCCTACCAACCTTTTTCCTAAAGAATGATGATGTCAGAGCCGTATAACCTCTCCAAAACCTTAGCCAATACCCCTCAAGACCCTAGCCGAAGCCCTCTCTCAAGTTGGGGAAAAGATGGAGAAAAGAATACTAAAATCGGGGCTGAATCGGCTTTAAATAGGGCTGGAATCGGGCAACTCCACGGGCGTGGACGTTACACGCGCCCTTGCGGAATTTCCACATGGGCGTGGATAATTTCCACACACCCGTGTGAATTCTCTGTCTCTTTGATTTCTCGGCCTGCTGTGAACAGTGTTGCTACAATGTTGCTATAGTGCCCTGCTACAGTCTTCAACCTGAATAACTTCACGATTCCATACTTTCATCGGGGTAACGCAAATGGGCACACGTTCACATCGTGAATCACTTGCTTCTTCAATGATATATATGTTGGTGGGGTTCTTGTTCTTGTATGCATAAGACGGAATGCTTGAGTGTTCCCCTCCAAATGGATGTACTCACTCGAATGCGAGGAGGTTGGCACACACTCTAGCATCTCACACATGTCCTATGTCTTCGCGTTTGAACCTTAGCAAGATCTCCTCCAAAATAAGTGCATTATGATCCACATTGGCTCATTTCCTTCATACTTGGCCTCACAACCCTACCTGCATAAAAGTAACATAAAAACACACATATTAATGTAAAAAACTGAGAAAAGTAATGCTCAACATCAGGATTAAACGCTTCGCATTCACATCGCACAAGCACTTATCATACGTCAAGCTAGTGATGTTAAATGAGTGCTTCTTAGGAGGCTACCCAAGTGTTTGTTTTATTTCTTTTAGTTAGCTTTTTTGCTTTTTTGGGTTTTGAAATGATTTGTGGCTGTGCACTGCTTATCTTTAATAATCTACTTTTGAAGTGGTGATTCTTTGGTGATTGCCTCTTTCGAGGTTTTCTCTCATGTTTGTTGTTTTTCTGTGTGGAATTTAAGGGAGATTGCCAGGTTCTGGGTGCTTCAGTCAGGTTAAGCACCGCCAGACCACACCCATGCTCATGTCATGGTTTTCTTGTCTTTTATCTCTTGAAGCACTCTTGGATGAGCACGGGGCGTGCACAAGCGTGCTTACCAATGAGCACGGTTTTGGTGCTCCCTGCATTACCGTGCTTCATATCTTAGTGCCTTGGCAAATTTCATCAAGATAACTTCGGGGAAGAAGCACGAGCAGAGCATGACCATGCTCCCTCCAGCGTAGATACCCTAATTGGAACGTGAGCATGCTTGTGCTCAGGGCATGTTTGAGGGGGAGATCGGTCAGTTCCTTCTTTATCATTTAAAAACCTAGCTACCATCGGTTGATTCTTCGCCCCGTTTTCTCCTGTTCCCCCTTTTTTACCCTTGTAGCGCTTCTTTCTCGAGTGTTTGGCCGGAGCTCACCATCCATTTATCATTATTCTCCTTGCCTATTCATGTGTCTCTCTAAACTCCGGTAGGCTCATTAGCTTCATTTGAGGCTTTAGTTTAAATGATTTCATGCTCCCTTTATTTGTAAATACTTTATGTACATTGTTTGGCTTAAAATAAATGCATTTTATTGATGTTGATTTCCCCATTAGCATGCTAGTCCTTAGAGCTTTTTGGGGAAATATTTCACCCCGAAGCGTGGTAGTGCCCTTTCGTGAACCATGATCATGCTCTTATTAGAGCAGAACTTAACAAGGATAGGAGCACACCTGACACACCCTTTGCGTGTGACCCAGAATTGCACAAGTTTGTGGAAGTAATAATATCCCGGTGAGTGGGTATTCGAATCCATAAGGAATAGGGATAAGTTCTTGTGCGATAAGAATGTGAAGCGTTCTTTCCTTATGATGGGCATTACTTTTGTCAGGTTTTAGTGCTAATATGTGTGTATTTGTGTATTTTTATGCAGGTTGGGTTGTGACGCCGATTATTTGTGAAAGAAGCCATTGTTGATCGTTTTACACATTATTTGGAGGAGATCTTGAGAAAGCTCAAACGCGGAGATATGAGTCGGGTTTAGAATGTAGAATGTATGCCAACCTCCTTGTATTCGAGCTAAGGCAATGATTCGGAGGGGCACGAAGGCAGTTACATCCCAGTATTCCAGCTTGTGCATATTTACCAAGATCTCCACCAACGTGACCGTTTATTGAAGAACCAAGATGATCAATGACGTGAACGTGTGCCTGTTTACGTTACCTCAATGAAAGCATGGATTCGGCAGTATTTCGGGCCATCACTGTAGCAAGTACTGTTCACAGCCGCCAAAGAATGAGTAAAACAGAGGAGCCATACGGAAGTATGGAAATTCCACACGCCCGTGCGTTAATTCCACAGGCGCATGTGGAATATCCACAGGGGCGTGTAGAATCCCGATTCCAACCCTATTTAAGGCCGATTTCATCCATGATTTCAAAATTCTTTTCTCCTTTTTTTCCCCAACATCAGAGAGGGCCGCGGCTAGGGTTTTGAGAGATATTGACTACGGATTTGGAGAGGTTCTATGGCTCTGACATCGTCATCTCTTTGGAAGAAGGTTGGTAAGGGAGCCTCCGTTGGATTGATTCTCGCTAGGCGTATCTTATACCGGACAAGGGGTTCTTGTGACGAGTAGAGGACACTCCACAACACCATCACCATGACTATTGAGGGGGTTTTCCTATGGATTGCTTTCTTTTACATTTGATTTCATTATCGTTTGTATTGTGCTCCATGGAGAGCTAAATCCGTAGTGGGTACTTGGGTATTAGTGAAGCCTACGATGTATTAGTTTTCATTGAATCTCTTTATTATGCTTTCAATTAATTGATGTTTTTGTGAGTTCCAGTCATGAAATGTTAAATACTCCCGTAGAGTGACACTAAGGATGAGAGTTCATGTGGCAACCCTTGTGAGTGAGTGACACACCATGAGAGTTAGACAAAGCTTGATTGGAGAGGGTTGAGAGGGTGAGTTGAGAGGTACATGAGCGTCCCCTTTCTCCTCCAATGTGATAGATTCTACCTCCATTACTCGAGTTCTTTGCGGCCAAAATAGAGCGAATGAGCTAAGGGATGACCCTCCGCTGGGGCTTAGTTGTGAGTGCAACGGAGTGAAGCATTGAGGTGATTTTAGCATGTAGGGCTTAATTGTGGTTAGGGACCTTTCTTCTAGACCAAAGGGTTAGGTCTACAATGAGGAAGAGATTTATCACTTGGAATCCCCAGAGCTCAATGCAATCCTTCTTACGAGTTCGAGGTTGAGAGGTTGTTCAACATCTCCCCCGGGACATGTAGAGGATTAGGCTTAGTTAACCCTAGATTCGGGACCATGCATTAAAAGGATGTCCCTGACTCACCATTGCATTAGTTAAGAAGCATAATAGAGAGTTCTTGCACTTGAAACGATTTTCCTAGGCGGATCGATAACCGGGTACCCCATCTTTATCGATTGCCTTACCTTCTCCTTTACTTTTGCTCTCTTTCAGGTTGCTTTACTTTTGAGAATTGAATCTTGTCACATATATTACTATTCTTCTTTCATATAGTTAAGAAACAAATTAAGTATTTTTATTCCCTTTTCCCTGTGGATATGATACTCCACTCACTTGGGATTTATTACTTTGACAAACACCGTGCACTTGCGGGGAGCATTGTCAAATAGTGATCAGAAACACAAAAACTGCTACTTAACTAAAGTGAAGATGAATCGATAGTAGTGTGAACAAAAATTAATATGCAAAGAAATAAAGAAAGTAAGAATGAGAGGGCAAAATAAAATGAGAGGAAAGGCAATAGATAGAAAGTGGGGCACCCGGACATTGCTCCCCCTAAGACTATTGCTTCAAGTGCATGACCAACTATTAAGCTCCTGACTGATGCTTAATGAGTCATGAAAATCCTAAAATGCACAATCCCAAACCTAAGGTCAACCATGACTAACTCTACAATATGCCCCGACGGAGAAATCACTCAGTCTTAACACCTCACACTATGTATATTTGGAAGAAGCTCTAGGGATTCCAAGTGATAAACCCTATTCCCTAATATAGTTCAAACCATTTGGTCCAGGCGAAAGACCACTAGTCACAATTAAGCCCCAGCACTATGGATTATTTCAACGCTTCACTCTGTTGCTCGCGTAACTAAGCCCCAATGAAGTTCCTCTCATAGCACTACACTCTATTGTGACCGCAAAGAACCCTTGGAATATGGAGGTAGGACAAATCACATCAAAGGGGAAAGGGGGCGTTATGCTACCTCTGGACTCACCCTCTCGACCCTCTACAATCTTGCTTTGTCAAAACCTCATGGTGTGTCACTCACTCACAAGTATTACCAATGTAGACTCTCAACCCTAGTGTCAGTCTAAGGGAGAAATCAATCAACAAGCATTCAAGGTTGGAACTCAATTAAAGACATGAATTTTAGAAACATAATAAAAGGTCAATGAAACAATAACATCCTAGGGTTTACAAGTCCAAGTATCCTCTACGGGTTTATCTCTCTAAGGAGCAAGATACAATCAATAATGAAATCAAAAGTAAAAACATGAAATCTATATCTAAAATGACACACCCCTTGCATGTGACCCGCAAGCGTATGGATTTGTCAAAGTAATAAATCCCAGGTGAGTGGGTATCATATCCACAGGGAGTTGGGAATAAAAACACCAAGATTGCTACTTAACCATGTGAAGATGAAACAATGATTGTGTTGATAAGATGTAATGTAGAAAAAGTAAAAGAAATAAGAAAGAAAGGTACAAATATGTGAGAGGAAAGTCAATCGATAAGAAGTGGGGCACTCGGATATTGTTCTACCAAGGATTATTGCTTCAAGTGCAAAACCAGCTATTATGCTTCCTAACTAATGCTCAACGATTCGTGGACATCATAAGATACACGGTCCTAAGCCTAAGCTCAACTGTGACTAACTGTACACAATGCCCCGGCGGAGAAATCGATCAGTCTCAACACCTCACACTGTGCAAAGTTGCAAGACGCTCTAGGGATTCCAAGTGATAAACCCTATTCCTATATGTAGACCTAAACCCTTTGGTCCAGATGAAAGGTCCCTAAGCACCAGATACTAAAGTTCACTTCAACGCTTTCACTCTGTTGCTCGCACAACTAGGCCCCAACGGAGTTCATCCTTTAGCACTTCACTCCATTATTACGGCAAAGAACTCTAGAAAATGGAGGTAGGATAAATCACATCGGAAGCGAAAGGGACACTCCACTACCTCTCGACTCACCCTCTTGACCCTCTCCAATCTGGCTTTGTTAAAACCTCATGGTGTGTCACTAACTCACAAGTATTACCAATGTAGACTCTCAACCTTAGTGTCACTCTAAGGAAGAAATCATTCAATGAGCATTCAAAGTTGGAACTCAATTAAAGACATGAATTTAAGAAACATAATAAAAGGTCAATGAAACAATAACATCCTAGGGTTTACAAGTCCATGTGCCCACTAGGGGTTTAGCTCTCTAAGGAGCAATATATAATCAATAATGAAATCAAAAGTAAAAACATGCAATCCATGACTAAAATGACACACCCCTTGCATGTGACCCACAAGCGTACGGATTTGTCAAAGTAATAAATCCCAGGTGAGTAGGTATTATATCCACAAGGAGTAGGAAATAAAAACACCAAAATTGCTACTTAACCAAGCGAAGATGAAATAATGATTGTGTTGATAAGATGTAATGTAGACAAAGTAAAATAAATAAGAAAGAAGGGCACAATATGTGAGAGGAAAGGCAATCATTAAGAAGTGGGGTACTCGGATATTGTTCCACCGAGGGTTATTGCTTCAAGTGCAAAACCAGCCATTATGCTTTCCTAACTAATGCTCAACGATTAGTGGACGTCATAAGATACAAGGTCCTGAACCTAAGCTCAACCGTGACTAGTTCTACAGTATACCCTGTTGGAGAAATTTATCAGTCTCAACACCTCACATTGTGCAAAGTTGCAAGACGCTCTAGGGATTCCAAGTGATAAACCCTATTCCTATATGTAGACCTAACCCTTTGGTCCAAATGAAAGGCCCCTAAACACCCGATACTAAAGTTCACTCCAACGCTTCACTCGTCTGCTCGCACAACTAAGCGGCAACAGAGTTCATCCTTTAGCACTTCACTCCATTATGATGGCAAAGAACTCTAGGAAATGGAGGTAGGATAAATCACATCGGAAGCAAAAGGGGACACTCCGCTACCTCTCGACTCACACTCTCATCCCTCTCCAATCTTGCTTTGTTAAAACCTCATGGTGAGTTACTAACTCACAAGTATTACCAATGTAGACTCTCAACCCTAGTGTCACTCTAAGGAAGAAATCATTCAATGAGCATTCAAAGTTGGCACTCAATTAAAGACATGAATTTAAGAAACATAATAAAAGGTCAATGAAACAATAACATCCTAGGGTTTACAAGTCCAAGTACCCACTAAGGGTTTAGCTCTCGAAGGAGCAAGATATAATCAATAATGAAATCAAAAGTAAAAACATGCAATCCATGACTAAAATGACACACCCCTTGCATGTGACCCACAAGCATACGGATTTGTCAAAGTAAAAAATCCCAGGTGAATAGGTATTATATCCATAGGGAGTAGGAAAAGAAAACACCAAAATTGCTACTTAACCAAGCGGAGATGAAATAATGATTGTGTTGATAAGATGTAATGTAGGCAAAGTAAAAGAAATAAGAAAGAAAGGCACAAATATGTGAGAGGAAAGGCAATCGATAAGAAGTGGGGTACTCGGATATTGTTCCACTAAGGATTATTGTTTCAAGTGCAAAACCAGCTATTATGCTTCCTAAATAATGCTCAACGATTAGTGGACGCATAAGATACAAGGTCCTGAACCTAAGCTCAACCGTGACTAGCTCTACACTATACCCTGGTGGAGAAATTTATCAGTCGCAACACCTCACATTGTGCAAAGTTGCAAGACGCTCTAGGGATTCCAAGTGATAAATCCATATTCCTATATGTAGACCAAACCCTTTGGTCCAGATGAAAGGCCCCCAAACACCCGATACTAAAGTTCATCTCAACGCTTCACTCTGTCGTCGCACAACTGGGCCGCAACGGAGTTCATCCTTTAGCACTTCACTCCATTATGACTACAAAGATCTCTAGGAAATAGAGGTAGGATAAATCACATCGGAAGGAAAAGGGGACACTCCGCTACCTCTCAACTCACCCTCTCATCCATCTCCAATCTAGCTTTGTCTCGCGGTGTGTCATTCACTCATAATGATTACCAATATGAACTCCCAACCCTAGTGTCACAATAAGGAAGAAATCATTGAACAAGCATTCAAGATTGGAACTTAATTAAAACATTAAGTAAGGAAAGCATAATAAAAGGTTAATGAAACAAGTACATCCTAGGGTTCACAAATCCAAGTACCCACTAGAGGTTTAGCTCTCTATGGAGCAAGATATAATCAATAGTAAAATCAAAAGTAAAAACAAGTAATCCACAGGAAAACCCCCTCTGTAGTCGTGTCGATTGTCTTGTGGAGTAGCCTCGTCCTCTCCAAAGGTCCCCTCGTCAAGCTTAGGGCACACCTCACCGGATCAGTGCAGATGGAAGCTCCTCCAATAGCTATCTTCCAAAAGAACACGGTGTCGAAGCCGTAGAACCACTGTAAATGCAATGCCAATCCCTCTCTAAACCCTAGCCGCAATTCTCTCAAAATTTGAAGAAAAGATTCAAAAAAGGATGCTGAAATCGAGGTTGTTCGCGGCTTTATAATGGCTAGAATCAGGAATACACACAGCCCTATGGATGTTCCACACGCCCCTATGGAATTTCCACATGCCCTTGTGGAAATTCTACATGGTGGTGTGGATTCTCTGGAATTCTGAATTTCTACAGTCTATGAACAGTAACTTCTACAGTACTTCCTACATTGTTTTCCTTAAGTGTCCCCGCCAAAATGCTCCAAATTCCACGCTTCTTATCGAGGCAACACAAATGGGCACACGTTTATGCTGTAGATCACTTTGCTTCTTCAATAAATAGACTTATTGGTGAAGATCTTGCTATCCTTGCACGAGTTTGAATACGTAAATGTGCCTGTCTTTGTACCGCTCCAAACCATGTGATTGCTTGAATACACGGAGGTTGGCACACATTCACGTATCTTTGAACCCAACTTGTGTCTTCGCATTTGTTCTTTCCAAGATTTCATCAAATAGTGCATTCACGATCTACATTGGCTTCTTTCTTTCATATTTAGCTTTACAACCCTACATGTACAAAAGTACTCAAATACACATGTATTAGCACTAAAACCTAATAAATGTAATGCTCAACACAAGAAAATAATATTTTGTATTACTAATACGCAAGCACTTATCAAACGCCCCCGCACTTAAGCTATTGCTTGTCCTCAAGCAAAAATTAAACAATGAAGCATAAAAGAAGGAAATATTAAAAGTGCTTTGCCTTAGGTTCACAAAAGCATGCAAGAAGGGCATTCTATAAGTAAGCCAGATATCAACACTAAATACAAAAAATCAATGCTCTAGCTAAAAACTTGAATCAAAAAGGACAACAAACCCGAAATCGTGTAACTGTGTGTAAACTCACATAATTCAACCCAAAGTATACTCCTCAAAGTTCTAAGTAATAAGGGACTTATTTATCTACAAAACACAACAAAATAAAGGAATGGTAGTAGCTTCACACATCCTCTAAGGTAGCCCTTTCCAAAGCGGCCGCTAAGGTGGCTTTCACACTTTCGAGGTGGTAGCTCTTTCTACCAGAATAGTAGCGTTCACTTATCCCATGTGACAGCTATTTCTCTCATTAGGGCATTACTAGTATCTGGCTTATGAGAGTAGCTTCATACTTCATAGACGGTAGCTCTTTCCACCCACAATGCATAATCAAACAAGTATAAACTATTTCTCTTTTTCCAATTTTTTTTAGGAAACAAGAAACAAAACTATTAGTCTCTTAAAAATGAAACTTGAGTTTCCAAAAGTGTTTAATGAGTGAGATGTGCAACATGTGTCAATCGGGCAAAATTTCCTAGAAATTCAAGTAAAAACTACAGCTTGAAAACATACAATGTTAAAAATTCTCCTAAACTCAAGAATATAATCATTACAACTAAGGTGAACCACCATTATCTACGTGAGCATGCTTAATCAAAACATAAGTATAGAAGACATGTGTAAAGCGAACTCCCCCCCACACTTAATATGTACATTGCCCTCAATGTACACATGCAAGCTCATTAATAAGTATGATAATTAAGAATATATGTGGAAGTGGCAATCAAAACAATACTCCCCTGACTCCTAGTGTTGCACTTGATGGAGCTAAATCCTTGGGAGTGAAGTTCCAACGGTTGTGAAGCACACACGGCCAAGGGTAAAACACCTTGGCCGTGTCCATGACTAGTTCTCAATTCCAATGCTGACAAGACCATCTGCACGCATACACAAGGAGATTCAGTGAATCTTAATAAACAAAAAGAAACTCAAGAATATAAAAGTAGTGCAATGAAATACAACTCAAGACAAAAACAAAAGATAAACTTAGAAGGAAAATCCTTTCTTAGTATACAAGTCCAAGAGATAGTGCAAAAGTAAAATATGAAAACATAAAGAAACTAAAAGAAAGACGCATCAAGCGTCATTGTCATTGGTTGTTGGCTCTACTGCTGCTATTGGTGGAGATAGATCAAATGGTGCAAGTGCATCTGGTGATGGTGATGCTAGCAGAGCCGGAGGGGTCCGTGGTCTCATAATGAAAGGTGAGGATGTGTCGCGCTCGAGTAGCTGCTATAAAATATCAAAACATGCCATCACCTCTGTGTGGTTCGCGTTATGTGTAGCGTGAACCTCAGCCAAGTCTGTATGTAGCACCCCTATAGCACTCTCGAGCCTCTCTTATCGATCATGGGCTCGAGATGGAGAAAATACCTTAACTGGTGGGGGCATGTTTTGGTGGGGCACCCCTATATACAATCCTGGTATGCATCTCCGGACCATCCCCATCAATCTTATAGTGTCTATGAGATGTGGAGTCAGTACAATGGCCTTCTCGGCCTCCTTGATACTGTTTAATAACCCCATCCACATGATGATTCTGGTGATGTAGGGGCCTGAGAACAGAACACTAACTTTGGCATACTGGCCCTTATGATGAAAGATAATTGGCCATGATATGCCCTCGATGAATCAACTCGGGTTGGACAATCAAAAATAACTAAAGAAAATCCTGCCGACTCAAAACACTTGTACTCTCACCTCGGCCACTCACTGATCTACTAAGCACTATATGTATTTATCTATAGCTCTGCCGGGATAGGAATGTTGCCTTAAACACTACTGGCTTGAACTCACCCTATCCACATAATAATCCGTACACTCTCTGAGGAGTCAAGCTGCCAGGATAACCAGTTGGTAAGCACCCGTACTCCTCCGTGTCAGTAAAAGCCTTGTCATACAATCCTATGCAGATCAAAACCTGTATAACACTGATATTGTAATAACATCCAAATGCTCAGAACTGTACGGTGTCAACATTGTCGAATCTGGAATATTACTGGTCGAACTGAAAAGACGCTAGAACCTCGAGTCTCAATGCGTGGATAGCTGGCTCTCGAATCGATAATCACCTCCTCTAGCTTCTATGGCCAACAGCTCCTCAACCTCAACGGCTAGTTCGTCACCTCGTCGGATCTCTCTTAGTGCACTCAAAACCAAAAACCGCAATTGTCCAAACTCAAGCTTTGATCGCCTCACAAATCAGACCTGGTGCTCGGGAATAGCAAATCCTATATCCTGGGGCTCAGGGGATGGCTCATGCGGGTGCTTGTCAGCTTGCTTCTTCGATTGGGGTGCCATATCTGCAAAAATTGAACAAGAATCGATCAAAGAAGCACACAACTCAATAATGCTGGAATCCACATGGTCGTGTGGAAATTCAACACGCCCGTGTGGATTCACGGGGCGTGAAAACTGCACTGTCGCTTATGAAAAATCCAAAAATACATCTTAACATTGTTTCTAAATTCGTTCTAAACATGCAATTATCATCTAATCATAGAAATCATGCAACATTCACCAATTTAAACAATTAAAATCAAGTGTGGCGAAGAAAAAGAGAGAAAAAATGGTTTACCGACGAAATGAAGATGACAATAGTAAAATCGGCCGGAAAAATCAAGCAAAACTTCTCTAAATAGAGGTACGAAGTTGGAAGAATTAATGGGTACGATCTCTAAGAGCTGGGGATGTGAAGATGAAGACACGCGAGGAGTTTTTAAGGAAAACCTTCATCTCTTGGAATTCTACAAATCTACACTGGTGTGTGGAAATTACCCACGCCTATGTGACTCCACAGGAGGGCTGCACAGGGGCAGATACAAGCCCCTGTGTGCTCTCGGGATAACACTCTAAACCTATGAACGCAACCACACGGGCATGTAAAAATTATCTACACCCGTGTACCTGACCCACAGTGGCAGAAGCATGACCATGTGGCTTCTCTCAACAATTAAGACAACACTCTAAGTGTAACACACGCCGGTGCGAAAATTCCACACGGGTGTGGACCTCCACAGGACCAGCTTATAGGGACACTCACATGTCACTGTGTATTCTCGGGATGGAGGAGAGCTCTTCAGCAAATTTTCACACGGGCGTGTGCAAATTACCCACGCGTGTGTGATTATCACAGGGTCATCCACAGGGGCAGACGCACGCTGATAACTGCTTGAGTAGACATATTTTTGTATATGTTTTACATGCATTGAGCATCATTTTTACCATGGTTTATGTCTCATATTGTGTATTTGGTGTTCTTTTATGCATATAGGTTGTGAATGCCTTGAAGAGTAAAAAGGAAGCAAAGATAGGCTATTAAGACACAATGTTGGGAGTTCTTGTTCAATTCAAGGACCAAGACACGATAGGAGTTCATAAACGTGGAGATTTGTGCCAACTTCCAAGAAGATTCAAGTCAATTCACTAGTTGGAAGGGCACAAAGGCAGTCACATCTTCATGTTCCTTCCCTTTGTGAAGATTACAAGACCTCTCAAAGATACATCGATGAAGAAAAGTTTTATAGTCTACCACATGGATGTGTGTCCGGACATGTGGCCTCAAGAGAAGAGTGTTTGGATCACGGTTTATAGTCTATTACTGTAGCAGGACTGTAGCAAAATTACAGTTTACGTGCCCGCGTGGAAATTTCACGTGCCCGCATGGAAATTCGTACAGCTGATCGCTTCCCCGCAAGTGTACGGGATTGCCAAGTAATACCTCGTGCAAAGACATGAGGATCGTATTCCACGGGGCTAAGGATCTCCTATTACTCCTTCTCGAGCTATTATCTAGCCTAAGATCTTAAGTGATGGATTTACTCTACTAAATACAAATAAAAACTAAACACAAGATTCAGCTAGCAAATTAGAGAGAACAAGCAATAAGCAAGCAAGAGAATCAATGAAGTGCAAAGGCCTATGGATGTGGATCCCCTTGAGGGGTTATCATGCAACATGGATGATGATTTAAAAGATGCAAGGGTAAATTGGACCATGAGATTCCAAGATTAGAACAACCCCAATTTCTCGGCGATTGAATCCCTAATTCCCATACTGAACATAGATAGGAATTTCTTCCAAATCTACATTCCTACGATTGCATTAAGTACAAGGAAATCTCGCTTAGGAATAAACCTACTCTTCTTCGGATTAAACCTACATGGAGGGCTACCAAACACCCAATTTCTCGGCGTGATGATACAAGTATCCCCCTTCTAATCCATTCATGACCTAATTACATGCGAGCAAGTCACATCTACTTGCATCATTCATAAAAGAGCTATGGATTTCTCCTTGGTGTAACACTTAGCATGAAAAACAATGGATTAGATCTCAAAAAAATACCCAAGCATAGAATTAACAAGTAATCATCCAAAAATACATGATAAAACCCCCCAAGGTTCACCAACACCCGGTGGCCTTGGGGGGTCTAGTGTGTCATCATCTCATAACAAAGCATACAATCAAGCAAAAACATGAAACAAAGACATAGTATGACACTCCCTAGATGAAATGGTGAAGGATGAGGCGAGAATATGCCAAATGACACTTCCCCCGCCAAAGGAATGCCGAATGACGCTTCCTCTAGCCGCGGTTCTCCTTCCTTCAAGTCGTGATCGATCTCCCCTTTGAATGATGTTGCCTTCTTGCCTTGAGAGCCTTGGACCTTGGGCTTGAATGATCTTCTAGCTTTCTTGCCCTTCCTCTCCTCCCCAAGGTCGCCCAAAAATCTCCCCAATGATCTCCCAAAAAGTCGGCCAGCAAAAAGTCCTTTAATCAGCCCTAAAAGTGAGTATATATACCCCCGAGGCATACGGGCCGTGATAGGGGTCATATGGGGGTCGATAGCACCTGGAAACCCTAGATTCGCGCTCCATACGGGTGCATACGGCTCCATACGGCCCCAGATACTGGGTAGTATGGAAATCTGACGTAACACCAAATCAATCCATCACATACAGATAATGCCCCATACCTGGTAGTATGGGG
>NC_052475.1:8808125-8844081 GCF_009730915.1 Dioscorea cayenensis subsp. rotundata
CTTTAGAATCACAGCTTGAGGGAGATTAGACAGAGGAGGCACCTCCGGTGAAAGAGGACCCAGCCCCCGTGTGTATGGTTTCACCATCTCGAGCCCAGGATCGCTTTGAGAGGCTCGAGAGTGCTTTGGGGGTGATATGGACAGAGGTAGCAGAGGCCCGGGCAGAGACTGTCAATAATAGGACTGGGCAGGACGCATAGTATATGGATTTCATGGTACGTTTTGACACATTATATCATATCTTAGAGCGAGACGTCGGCTCGTTATTTGTCCTGCGGCCGACGACTCCTCAAGCCCCCTTGGTTTCTCCGACACCTCCATCCCCTATTCCGGCACCAAATGACCCACCATGTACTTCATCACCATTAGCAGCAGAAGAGCTAGAGTATGACATCGACACTTGATTTTATTTTCCTCGTCTTTTACTTCCGCTTTTTATTTTGGACTTGTATACTTAGAAAGGACTTTCCTTCTGTGTTTTTTTTCATTTTGTATCTCAAGTTGTATTCATTGTCTTATCTTTTATATACTCGAGTTGTGTTTGTTTTTATTAAGCTTCATTGATCCCCTTGGTTTATGCATTCAAATGGTGTTGTCATCATGGGAATTGAGACTTTGTCATGGACACGGCCAAAGTGTTTCACCACTTGCCCATGTGAGCTTCACAATCAGTTGGAACAACACTCTCAAGGACTTAACTCCATCAAATGCAACACTAGGAGTCAGGGGAGTATTGTTTTGAGTGCTTCTCCCACATCTAAATTTAATTGATTTACATTATGAATGAGCTTGCATGTGTACATTGGGGACAATGTACAAGTTAAGTGCGGGGAAGAGTTTCATAGTGCACGCATCTCTTTTATACTAGTTTTGATTGATATACATGCTCACATAGCCAATAGCGGTTCACCTTAGTTGCATTGATTGTATTCTTGAGTTTAGGAGAATTTTTAACATTGAACGTTTTCATGCTCTAGTTTTTGCTTGAATTTCTAGGAATTTTTGCTTGATTGACACTTGTTACACTACTCACCCTTTGAACTCTTTTGGAAACTTATGTTTGTTGTATAAGGGACTAGTTTTAGTTGTTTCTTGTGTTAATTCTAAATAAAAAATGAAAAGAAAGAACAAAATAGTTTTGTTGGTTAGTTGTGCTTATTGGGTGGAAAGAGCTACCACCTATGATATATGAAGCTACTCTCATAAGTCAGATACTAGTTATGCCCTAATGAGAGAAAGAGCTATCTCATGGGATGTGAGAAAGTTACCATCCCTATAGAAAGAGCTACCACCTTGAAAGTGTGAAAGCCATCTTAGCGGCCGCTTTGGAAAGGGCTACCTTAGAGGATGTATGAAGCTACTACCCTTTTTGAATTTTTATTACCTTTTGTAGATAAATAAGTCCCTTATATGTATAACTTGGAGGAGTATACTGATAAGTGTCTAAATGTAGGTGTTTTCATATATATATCGTATGCACTTTGCATGTATTTTGTGAGGTTTGATGCCCGTTTCACGCTTAATCGTCTATTATTTGCTTTGTAGGGCATATGGAAGCCATGGAGAACAAGAAGATATCATTTTGGCAAAAAGAGAAGAAAACAGGAATTTCATACTACCCCCATACTACCCAGTATGGGGGTCGTATGCACTGTAGCAGCGGATTGATTTGGTGTTCGGTCCAGATTTCCATACCACCCAGTATACGGGGCCGTATGGAGGCCATATGCACCCCGTATGGAACGCGAATTTAGGGTTTCTGAGTGCTATATGACCCCCATACGACCCCTATACGGCTCGTATGCCTCGGGGGGTATATATACTCACTTTTAGGGCTGATTAAAGGACTTTTTGCTGGCTGACTTTTGGGGAGATCTTAGGCGACCTTGGGGAGGAGAAAGAGGGCGTGAAAGCTAGAAGATCATTGAAGCCCAAGGTCCAAGGCTCTCAAGGCAAGAAGGCAACATCATTCAAAAGGAGAGATCGATCACGACTTGAAGGAAGGAGAACCGCGGCTAGAGGAAGCGTCATTCGGCATATTCTCGCCTCAACCTTTACCATTTCATCTAGGGAGTGTCATACTATGTCTTTGTTTCATGTTTTGCTTGATTGTATGCTTTGTTATGAGATGATGACACACTAGACCCCCAAGGCCACCGGGTGTTGGTGAACCTTGGGGGTTTTATCATGTATTTTGGATGATTACTTGTTAATTCTATGCTTGGGTATGTTTGAGATCTAATCCATTGTTTTTCATGCTAAGTGTTACACCAAGGAGAAATCCGTAGCTCTTTTATGAATGATGCATGTAGATGTGACTTGCTCGCATGTATTAGGGTCATGAATGGATTAGAAGGGGATACTTGTATCATCACACCGAGAAATCGGGTGTTTGGTAGCCCTCCATGTAGGTTTAATCCGAAGAAGAGTAGGTTTATTCCTAAGCGAGATTTCCTTGTACTTAATGCAATCGTAGGGAATGTAGATTTGGAAGAAATTCCTATCTATGTTCGTATGGGATTAGGGGTTCAATCGCCCGAGAAATTGGGGGTTGTTCTAATCTTGGAATCTCATGGTCCAATTTACCCTTGCATCTTTAAATCATCATCCATGTTGCATGATAACCCCTCAAGGGGATCCACATCCATAGGCCTTTGCACTTCGTTGATTCTCTTGCTTGCTTATTGCTTGTTCTCTCTAATTTGCTAGCAAATCTTGTGTTTAGTTTTATTTGTATTTAGTAGAGTAAATCCATCACTTAAGATCTTAGGCTAGATAATAGCTCGAGAAGGAGTAATAGGAGATCCTTAGCCCCGTGGAATACGATCCTCGTGTCTTTGCACGAGGTATTACTTGGCGATCCCGTACACTTGCGGGGAAGCGATCATATACTTTCGGTTGACTTGAGTGAGTTAGCACACTTACACAATTTCGGGTTTGTTGTCTTTTTTTATTCATGTTTTTAGCAAGAGCATTGATTTTTTGTATTTAGTGTGAAAATTTCCCTTACTTGTAGAATGCCCTCTTTGTATGCTTTGGTGAACCTAAGGCCAAGCACTTCAAATATTTCCTTCATCCATGCACATAATATTTTAATTTTTTCTTGAGGACAAGCAAAAGCTTTAGTATGGGGGAGTTTGATAAGTGCTTGTGTAATAAGAATATGAAGTGTTCTTTCCTTGTGTTAAGCATTACTTTTCTCAGGTTTTAACGGTAATATGTGTGTATTTATGTTACTTTCATGTAGGTAGGGTTGTGCGACCAATTATGAGAGAAAGAAGCCAATGTGGGTCGTAATGCACCAATTTGGAGGAAATCTTGCTAAGGTTCAAACACGAAGACATAGGTCGGGTTCGAGATGTAAGAATGTGTGCTAACCTCCTCGTATTTGAGTTAGCACAACTATTTGGAGGAGCACAAGGGCAGTCACGTTCAAGCATTCCGACTTGTGCATATAGAACAAGATCTCCACTAATGTGTTCATTATTGAAGAAACAAAGCGATCCACGACGTAAACATGTACCCGTTTGCGTTACCTAGATGAAAACATGGATTCGGGAGTATTTTGGGCCGGTATTGTAGTAGAGTACTGAAGTAAAAACTGTAGCAAAAATACTTTAGCAGCACTGTTCACATCCGGATGAGAAAACCAGAAAACAGAGAATCCACACGGGCGTGTGGAAATTCCACACGCCCGTGTGAAAAAGCCACAGGGGCGCTCACACGGGCGTGTGGATTCCCGATTCCAGCCCTTTAAAAGCCGATTTCAGCCCCGATTTCAGCATTCTTTTCTCCACCTTTTCCCCAACTTGAGAGAGAGCGGCGGCTAGGGTTTTGAGAGGCATTGGCTAGGGCTTTAGAGAGGTTCTACAGCTCCGACATCATGCGCCATTTGGAAAAAGGTTAGTGGGAGAGCTTTCGTCAGTACTGATCCGACGAGGTGTATCCTAGGCCTGACAAAGGGACCTTTGCGATGACTTGAGGACTCTCTACAAGACCATCACCATGACTAATGAGGGGGGTTTCTATGGATGCTTTGTTTTTACATTTGATTTCATTGGTTATATCTAGCTCCATGGAGAGCTAAACCCCTAGTGGGTACTTGGGTATTTGTGAACCCTAGGATGTATTTATTTCATTGAATATATTTATTATGCTTTCAATTAATTGATGTTTATTATGAGTTCCAATCTTGTATGTTTGATTGTATGAATACTCCCCTAGAGTGACACTAAGGTTGAGAGTTCTTGTTAGTAACCCTTGTGAGTGAGTGACACACCATGAGAGTTAGACAAAGCTAGATTGGAGAGGGTTGAGAGGGTGAGTCGAAAGGT
Organism: Dioscorea cayenensis subsp. rotundata; assembly: GCF_009730915.1. NCBI lineage: Eukaryota > Viridiplantae > Streptophyta > Magnoliopsida > Dioscoreales > Dioscoreaceae > Dioscorea > Dioscorea cayenensis. The sequence continues at coordinate 8,812,460 of NC_052475.1, forward strand.
AGCGGAGCATCCCCTTTCCCCTCCAGTGTGATCTATCCTACCTCCACATTCCAAGAGTTCTTTGCGATTATAGTAGAGTAAATGGGCTAAGGGATGACCTTCCGCTGGGGCTTAGTTGCGAGTACAATGGAGTGAAGCATTGAGGTGATTTTAGCACCTAGGGCTTAATTGTGGCTAGGGATCTTCCACCTAGACCAAAGGGTTAGGTCTATACATAGGAATAGGGTTTATCACTTTGAATCCCTAGAGCTCATTGCAATTCTATGCGAGTGCGAGGTTGAGAGGTTATTTAATCTCTCCTTCGGGACATGTATAGAGTTAGGCATGGTTAACCTTAGATTTGGGATCATGTAATTAAGGATTTCCATGACTCATAGTTGCATCAATTAGGAAGTATAATAGAGGGTTCTTGTACTTGGAATGATTGTCCTAGGCGGATCAATATCCGGGTACCCCATCTTTATCAATTGCCTTACCTTCTCTTTTACTTGTGCTCTCTATCTTGTTGCTTTTATTTTCTTTATTTCCTATTTTGTCACACATATCACTATTCATCTTCTACATTAGTTAAGAAATAACTTAAGTGTCGTTATTCCCTACTCTCTATGGATATGATACCCACTCATCTGGGATTATTACTTCGACACCTGTGCACTTGCTGTGTACACGCATATTCGGACGTGTCATAATCCCTATAACTCCATGAAATATTGCATAGTGTGAGGTGTTGAGATTGAGCGATTTCTCTGCTGGGACATAGTGTAGACTTAGTCATGGTTGACCTTAGCTTCGGGACTGTGTACTTTAGGATTTCTTATAAGTGTCTAAATACAGGTGTTTTCATATATATATCGTATTCACTTTACATGTATTTTGTGAGGTTTGATGCCCGTTTTATGTTTAATCATCTACTATTTGCTTTGTAGGGCATAAGGAAGCCATGGAGAACAAGAAGATGTCATTTGGGCGAAAAGAGAAGAAAACAGGAATATCATACTACCCCCATACTACCCAGTATGAGGGCCGTATGTACTATAACAGTGGAATGATTCAGAGTGTCTGCCCAGATTTCCATACTAACCATTATACGGAGCCATATGGAGGCCGTATGCACCCCGTATGGAATGCGAATCTAGGGTTTTTGAGTGCTATACGACCCCCTTATGACCCCCATACAACCCGTATGACCCGGGGGGTATATATCCTGACTTTTAGGGCAGAAAAGGGAATTTTTGGCTAGACTTTTTGCTGGGCATATTTTGGGAGACACTTGAGAGGCTTGTGGTGACCTTGGGGATGAGAAGAAGGGCAAGGAAGCTAGAAGATCATCCAAGCCCAAGGTCCAAGACTCTCATGGCAAGTTTTTAAGGCAACTTCTTTCAACGGGAGATCTTCCACGATTTGAAGGAAGGAGACCCGCGGCTAAAGGAAGCATCATTTGGCATATTCTTCACCTCCTTCTCCACCATTTCATCTAGGGAGTGTCATTTATGCTTTTGTTTCATGTTTTGCTTGTTTGTATTGCTTGTTGTGGGATGATGACACACTAGACCCCCAAGGCCACCGGGTGTTAGTGAACCTTGGGGGGGTTTATCATGTATGTTGGATGATAACTTGTTAATTCCATGTTTGGGTAATTTTGAGATTTAATCCATTGTTTTCATTCTAAGTGCTACAATAAGGAGAAATCTATAGCTCTTTTATGAGTGATGCATGTAGATGTGACTTGCTCGCATGTATTAGATCATGAATGGATTAGAAGGGGATATTTGTATCATCACGCCGAGAAATCGGGTGTTTGGTAGCCCTCCATGTAGGTTTAATCCGAAGAAAAGTAGGTTTACTCCTAAGTGAGATTTCCTCGTACTTAATGCAATCATAGGGATATGGATTTGGGAGAAATTCCTATCTATGTTCGTATGAAATTAGGGTTCAGTCACCGAGAAATTGATGTTGTTCTAATCTTGGAATCTCATGGTCCATTTTACCCTTGCATCTTTAGATCATCATCCATGTTGCATGATAACCCCTCAAGGGGATCCACATCCATAGGCCTTTGCATTTCATTGATTCTCTTGCTTGCTCATTGCTTGTTCTCTCTAATTTGTTGGCAAATATCGTTTTAGCTTTAATTACATTTAGTAGAGTAAAATCCATCGCTTGACATCTTAGGCTAGATAATAGCTCAAGAAGGAGTAATAGGAGATCCTTAACCCCGTGGAATACGATCCTCGTGTCTTCACACGAGGTATTACTTTGCAATCTCGTACACTTGTGGGGAAGCAATCAAGTTTTTAGCGCCGTTGCCGGGGATCTTAAGGAATTCTAGGAAACTTTTAGATTATTACTCTAGCCATTTATCTTTTCTTATGTAAATATTTGTCTTTCTATGTTTCTTTTGCCCTTTTTGTCCATATTTATTTAATTTTCATCTAAATTGTTTTCTTTGTTAGCTTATTGATTTTAGTTTTACATGTTGACACAGGGCCATGGATTTTCAAGAACGATAGTTGGCCGCCAAAATTTGTGCACTTCAAGAAAAGATAAAAAAATTTCTTTCTATACAAGAAAACCAAGGTTACAATCCACATTGGGAAGGGCACCAAAGTTCTTCAACACATCATCATACTCAACAGTGGGATTACCCTCACCAAGGATTGGTACAAGAACCCTCTTTTCAAAAACCGTGGCATTACCAACCTCCTGTCGACTGTAATAAGAAACTTAATCGTTTGGGATTCAATACACAAGATGTTTTTGCAAGTTTCATGAGGTATGTGGATGCTAAATGACAAGGTCCCCTTGCGTATATCCCGCAAGTGCACAAGTTTGTCGAAGTAATAATCCCGGGTGAGTGGGTATCGAATCCACAGGGAGTAGGGAATAAAAATACTTAATTCGATTCTTAGCTATGTAAAAGGTAAATGATAATGAGTGTGATAATGATTCAATTCTCAACAGTGAAAGCAACAAGTAAGAGAGCAAAAGTAAAGAAGGGGGTAAGGCAATCGATAAAGATGGGGTACCCAGATAATGCTCCGCCTAGGATAATTGTTTCAAGTGCAAGAATCCTCTATTATGCTTCTTAATCAATGCAATGATGAGTCATGGAAATCCTTAATTACATAGTCCCAAATCTAAGGTCAACTATGCCTAACTCTATACATGTTCCGGAGGAAAAATCGAACAATCTCCACACCTCGCACTCGCATAGAGTTGCAATGAGCTCTAGGGATTCCAAGAGATAAATCTCTTCCTAATTATAGACCTAACCCTTTGGTCTAGGCTGAAGGTCCCTAACCATGATTAAGCCCTAGATACTAAGATCACCTCAATGCTTCACTCCGTTGCATGCGCAACTAAGAAACAGCGGAAGTTCATCCCTTAGACCATTCATTCTGTTATGGCTGCAAAGAACTCGAGGAACGGAGGTAGAATCTATCACATCGGAGGGGAAAGGGGACACTCCAGTACCTCTCGACTCATCCTCTTAACCCTCTCCAACCTAGCTTTATCTAACGCTCATGGTGTGTCACTCACTCACAAGGTTACCAACGAGAACTCTCAACCCTAGTGTCACTCTAGGGGAAATGTTCATACAATCAAGCACTCAAGGTTGGAACTCACAATGAACATCAATTAATTGAAAGCATAATAAAGAGATTCAATGAAACAAATACATCCTAGGGTTCACAAATACCCAATTACCCACTAGTGGTTTAGCTCTCGATGGAGCTAAGTACAATCAAAGAAATAGAATATAAAAGTAATGAATCCATAGAAAAACCACCTCGATGTTCATGTCGATCGTCTTGTGGAGAGTCCTCTACTCGTCGTCCAAGGATTCCCTCGTCCGGTATAGGAAACGCCTCGACGGAAGCTCCCCTACCAACCTTCTTCCTAAGGAATGACGATGTCGAAACCGTAGAATCTTTCCAAAACCCTAGCCAATACCCCTCAAAACCCTAGCCGAAGCCCTCTCTCAAGTTAGGGAAAAGATGGAGAAAAGAATACCAAAATCGGGGCTGAATCGGCTTTAAATAGGGCTGGAATCGGGCGACCACACGGGCGTTGATGCTCCACACGCCCGTGCGGAATTTCCACATGGGCGTGGATAATTTCCACATGCCTGTGTGGATTCTCTGAACTCCTGTTTTCTTGGCCGGCTGTGAACAGTGCTGCTACAGTACTTTGCTATGATATTGCTACAGTGCCCTAATCCATACTTTCATCTGGGTAACGCAAACGGGCACACGTTCACGTTATGGATCACTTACTTCTTCAATGATAGGCAAGTTGGTGGAGCTCTTGTTCTATGTGCATAAGTCGGAATGCTCGAGTGTGATTGCCTTTGTGCCCCTCCAATTGGATGTGCCAAACTCGAATATGAGGAAGTTGGCACACACTCTAGCATCTCACACCCGACCTATGTCTTCGCGTTTGAACCAAGATTTCCTCCAAAATCAGTGCATTGTGCTCCACATTGGCTTCTTTCCTTCATACTCAGCCTCACAACTCTGCCTGCACGAAAGTAACAAAAAAACACACGTATTAGTGTAAAAACCTGAGAAAAGTAATGCTCAACATAAGGAATGAACGCTTCGCATTCATATCACGCAAGCGCTTATCAGAAGCATAATAAAGGGTTCTTGCACTTGAAACGATTGTTCTAGGCGGAGCATTATCCGAGTACCCCATCTTTATCGATTGTCTTACCTCTCTCTTTACTCGTACTCTCTTACTTGTTGTTTTGACTTTTGAGAATTGAATTATTGTCACACTTATCACTACTGATCTTTCACATAGCTAAGAAGCGGATTAAGTGTTTTTATTCCCTATTCCCTATTTCCTGTGGATTCGATACCCACTCATCCGGGATTATTACTTTGACAAACCAGTGCACTTGCGAGATATACGCAAGGGGACCTTGTCAAGTTTTTAGCGTCGTTACCGGGGAATATTCATTTAGAGATACTTTGCACTTTGTTTTATTAGCTATTTCACCATATATTCTATTTCATATGCTCTTATTCTATCATCATTCTGATTTCTTTTTCTTTCTTTTTGTGTGCAGCTCCAGGTTATGACCCGAGGGAATCACTCAATATTGATTGAAGGAGACCCTGAGCTTGAACGTACACTTAGAAGAAAAGGGAAAGAGCCCTGATACAGAAACGATCTAATTTAGGCTGATTTGGAAGTTGAAGGATGCGAAAAACATGGCAGAAACGAGAATGAGTAACAGCGGACATTATCTGATTATGACAGACCTTTAGTGTTGGGGACACAATCTAGCATTGTGCGTTCCCCGATCACAGCTCAGAACTTTGAGCTGAAGCCGGCATTCATCCACATGTTGCAGCAATCCGCACAGTTCAACTGTTTGGCCGATGAGGATCCAAATAGTCATATAGAGAGTTTTCTCAAGGTGTGTGATATGCTGAAGATAAACGAAGTGACGGATGATGCCGTCAAGTTGAGAGCCTTCCCATTTTATCCTAAAGGGGAGAGCGAAGCCGTGGCTACACTCATTACCTAGAGCATCAATTACCACATGGGAGGAGATGGTAGAAGCTTTTCTTTCCCGTTATTTTCCCTCCAAAAAAATAAGCAAAGCTTAGGAATGAGATCTCATCCTTTGTTCAGTTGGAATTGGAGTCTCTATTCAAGACATGGGAAAGGTTCAAGGAACTCCTGAGAAAGTGCCCACAACATGGATTTCCGGAGTGGATGATTGTTCAGACCTTTTACTACGGTTTGAATCCGAGTACAAGGCAACTCTTGGATGCGGCAGCAGGAGGTACTTTAGGTACCAAGACCCTCGATGAGGCCCGTCAATTAATTGAGGAAATGGGGCTAAACAGCTACTAATGGAATGCTAGGATGAAGAAAAAGGTGGGCGGTCTCCATGAAATAGATGTAGTAACTTCATTGGCGGCTCAAGTGGAAAATTTAAGTAAGAAGTTAGATCTTCTAACTTAAAATAGAGTGGCGGTAGTGACTAATTGCACTGGGTGTGGTGGAGGACATGCTTCCTCCGATTGCCCGATCTCTATCGGTGATGTTTCTTCGGTAGAGAACGTTGATTTTGTAGGTAATGGCATGAGACCTCAAGGAAACCCATATAGCAATACCTACAATTCTGGTTGGAAGAATCATCCCAATTTCTCATGGAGTAATCAAGGTACACAAAAGGCCATTGGGCCACCGGGTTTCCAACAACAACAACAAACCCCTGAGTTGAAAATCAGAGTCTCATGTTTGGAAACCCGAATGAATGACTTAGAAAACCACTTGACTAGATTTGTGCAATCTGCAAATACAAGGTTTGAGTCAGTCGAGGCTACACTTCACAACCACACTGCTTCTTTGCATAACCTTGAAAATCAAGTGGGGCAAATTGCAAAGTCTCTCTTTGAAAGGCCACATGGAAGCTTGTCGAGCAATACAGAAACCAACCCTAGAGAGCACATGAAGGCGATCACTTTGAGAATGGATCGTGAGGTTGAAGGTAGGCTCCCGAGTGAGAAGCCAAAGGAACACGCACCCGAGGTTATAGAGGTGGAAGAGGGAACAAGCAAAAATAAAGAGGTGGCACCCCCACCTTTCAAGCCAAGAATCCCTTATCCCTCTAGGTTGAAAAATGACCAAGGGGATGAACAGTACAAGAAGTTCCTGAGTTTGTTCAAGCAACTCCACATTAATATTCCTTTTGTTGAGGCATTGGCCCAAATGCCTAAGTATGCAAAGTTCTTGAAAGACTTGTTGACTAACAAGAGAAAATTGGAGGAAAGTGCTTCAGTGATTTTAGATGCTTCATGCTCGGCGGTATTGCAAAAGAACATGCCGAACAAGAAGAAAGACCCGGGAAGCTTCATCATTTCGTGTAATATTGGCAATGTAGGTGAGGAAATGGCATTGGCAGACTCAGGGCTAGTATCAATGTTATGCCATACACCTTCTTTAAAAAGCTAGGCTTGGGTGAGCCTAGGCCTACTCGGATGACTTTGCAACTAGCGGACCGAACATTACGACATCCGAGAGGCATCATTGAAGACGTGCTTGTCAAGGTGGAAAAGTACATTTTTCCAGTTGACTTTGTAGTGCTAGACGTCGATGAGGATGCGGATGTACCTTTGATACTTGGGAGACCGTTCTTGCTGACTTCCGAAAGCATTGATTGACATGGACGGCAGAGAGCTAACTTTGAGGGTTGGAGATGACAAGCTCACATACCGCCTTGCTGAAGCCATGCAACATTCTCTTGATTTCGATGATACTTTATAATTCCTAGACACTACTGATGAGATTGTTGATGAATACATGCAGGAAATGTTCAATCTAGACCCATACGAGGGTTTGTTCGACCAAGAGGAGGATTATGAAGAAGTAATGATGCTTGGTTCGACGAAAGAAGTACCATCTAACCCGGGGATCTTGAAGAAGGTGCTCCGGAAAATGAAGAGGGCTAGGAGACGCCACTAGAAACACTCCAAGTCTGTTGGAGACATACGTGAACCGAAGAAGTTGGACGAATCATTGTTAGGTGGTCCGAAGCCCGATAATTCACCTTCTACCCTCAAGAGACTTTGCACATCATGCTTTCAAGCCATGGGTAAGAGGGCAACTTTCATTCATGAACCCCCGTGAGGTAAGACAAGGTACATCAAGCTTAGTGACGTTAAACAAGTGCTTCTTGGGAGGCGACCCAAGTGTTTATTGTTTTCTTATCTTCTACTTTAGTTTGCATGAATAAATTGTTAAGTGTTGGTGTCTCGATTTTTAGATGCTTGTGCTAAGATTTTCTTGTGAACTTTGAATATTCATCATGTGTTTTCATGTGGAATTGGTGAAGTTATGTTGTTTGGGCTTTATTCCATGTTTTCCCTGGTAAAACTCGCATATTAGGGCAGGCTCTGAGTGTGTAAACATGTTCAGAAACTTTCTATAGAGTTTGCAGGTTTTTCTAAGGCATCCAGTGAAGACGCACGGGCGTGTGGAATTTTCGCACGCCCATGGATTTGTCTTGCGAGCTCATCCAGAAAAGGCACTGAGGCGTGCGGCTACCCCTGTGAAAGACCATGCGAATATCGCACGCCCGTCGGTAATTTCCGCACGAGCGTGTGAATTCCTGTAGAGTTTGGCCGATTATCCCGAGAGCACACAAGGGCGTGAACTTGCCCCTGTGGGCGACCTTGTGAAACGTACACAGGCGTGGGTAATTTCCACACGCCCGTGTGAAACTCTACAGAGGAGCCCTTTTCATCCCGAAAAGACACAGGGGTGTGTGGGTGCCTTTGTGAGTTGGGCATGTGAATGTCCACGCCCGTGTGGAATTTCCGCACGGGCGTGTGGAAAACTTAGCAATTATTCTAAGATGTCCAGAGAAGCCGCAGGGGCGTGCAGCTCTATGGGAAGGGGCGCACAGGCATGGGTATTTTTCACACGCCCGTGGGAGAGTGTTCAGAGACAATGAGATGTTTTCCCAAGAGTGCACAGGGGCGTGTGTACGCCCCTGTGGCTCTCTCATAATGAGGCACACGGGCGTGGGTAATTTCCGCACGCCCGTGTGGATGCACAGAATGCCAAGGGGAGTGATTTCTTTTTAAAGAAGAATAGTTTCTCTCCTTCTTCACGTCTTCCAGTCATCAAAAAACACTCTCACATCATTTCCCAACTTCATAGCGCCAATTTGGTGGGATTTTTGCGAGGTTTTCCGGCCGGTTCTTGATTTTCTCTTCCCATATCGTCGGCAAGCCCTATTTATGATTTTCTTCCCAAATTCATGGTTTCCATCGATAAATTTAGAGAAAAAATGTTTCGTTTATCCGATTAGAAAGATTATTTGTGTTTTAGAACTAAGAATAGGTAATTTCACGGTGTATTTTTGGAGTTTTAAGGCGCGCCCGTGCGGCTTTCACGCCCCGTGGATCCATATGGGCGTGCGGAAATTCCACACGATCGTGTGGATTTCTGCAGCGTTAGTTTATCAACTTGTTTGATCGATTTCGTTTCAAATTTTGTAGATTATGGCACCTCAGTCGAAGAATCAAGCTAATAAGAGGCCGCGTGAGTCATCCCCTGAGCTTGAGGGCATGAGTTTCACAATTCCAGAGCATCAGGTTCGCTATGAATACCTATCGACACTCTGTTCGGACAGACTCGATTCCTGGACACGAGTATACTGAGAGATCTACAGCAGGGAGATGAGCTCGCTGATGAGGTCGAGGATCTTCTTTTAGCAGGTGGTTGAAGGCAGTTATTGACGATTAGAGAGCCAGCCATCCGAGAATTTGCACTTGATCATCATTCGAGTTTGATAGATCTTATGCGAGCTTTGACAGTTTGGACACCATTCAGTTTAGAGCACTTGGACACCACCATAGCTTGAGCATCACTCAGTTTTTAGTTCTGCTTGGCTTGTATGAGGAGGCATTCACAGACACTGAGGAGTACACTCAGTTACCGACTTATTACCTTGGAGCCTTGACCACACAGAGAGCTTACAGAGTACTATGTGGTCAGGGTCAGTACGAGCCGGGGGTGTCCAAGGCCACTTGCCTTTCCCGACCTGCATACAGATATTTGCATGCCATCATGAGTAGGTCGGTGAATGGCCGTGGTGATAGCACTAGTGTTCTGATCTGGGAGGAGCTTCTATACTTATACTCGATGGTGCAGCGCATACCGATTCACTTAGGACACATCATGGCAGAGTACAACAGACATCAGGGGCATTATGCTAGACTGGGAGTGATCTCCTAGGGCCCCTACATTACGAGATTAGTGCTGAGCATGGGCCTCTTGGATTCGATTCGTGGGGCTGAGAAGACGAGTATACCTACCCCCCTGATTTTAGAGATACTGAGATTGATGGGCATGGTCCTCAGAGTTCGGACAGGGGTTTATACTTTAGTGCTACCAGCTTCAGAGATAGTTGAGGATGAGGGTGATCATGCTGAGGCTTCCCACCCTACCCTCGAGCCTCAGCCAGCACCGATGGAGACCGAGGCACCTCCGGTGGCAGAAGACGCATCCCCGTGCGTATGTTTTCACCATCTCAAGCCCATGATCGCTTTGAGAGGCTTGAGAATGTGGTGGGAGTGATACGGGCAGAGGTGGTTGAGGCTCGGCGAGATTGCCGAGATTAGGGTTACGCAGGTCACTCATTACACAGAGTTCATGGCATGTTTCGACGTATTACAGCAGATCTTAGAGCGAGACGTCGCCTCATCACTTGTCTTGCGTTCGAGGACTCCTCTGGCTCCCTCAGCACCTCCAGCATCCCCATCACCTATTCTAGCACCACAAGATCCACCATGTGCTTCTCCACCACCGGCAGTAGAGGAGCCGATAGATCGTGACACCGACATTTGACTTTATTTTTCTGCATTTTATTTCTTTTTATTTTATTTTAGACTTGTTCATTGAGAAAGGATTCTCCTTCTGAGTTTATTTTCATTTTATTATCTCGAGTTATTTTTGTTTTATTGAGCTTCACTGAACCCCCTAGTGTATGCGTGCAGATGGTCTTGTCATCATGGGAATTGAGACTCTGTCATGGGCACGGCCAAGGTGCTTCGGCACTTGCCCGTGTGAATTTCACAACCCGTCGGAATATTACTCCCAAGGACTTAGCTCAATCAAACGTGACACTAGGAGTTAGGGGAGTATTTTTTTGATTGCTTCTCCAACATATATTCTTCATTGATATACATTATGTGTGAGCTTGCATGTGTACATTGGGGACAATGTACAACTTAAGTGTGGGGGGGAGTTTCATAGTGCACACATCCTTTTTATTGTTCTTGATTGATATACATGCTCACATAGCTAATGGCGGTTCACCTTAGTTACAATGATTGTATTCTTTAGTTTAGGAGAATTTTTAACATTGAATATCTTCATGCTCTAGTTTTATTTCAATTTTTAAAAATTTTTGCCCGAATTACACTCAGTGCACTACTCACTCTTTAAACTCTATTGGAAACTCATGTTCGATGTTAAAGGTACTAGTTATAGTTGTTTCTTGTGTTAAATTCTGAAAAAAATTAAAAAAAATAAAAAAATTAAAAAATAAAAATAAAATGAATGATGAAAGGAAGGAACAAAATAGTTTTCTTGTTTGTTTTGCATTTTGGGTGGAAAGAGCTACCACCTATGAAATATGAAGCTACTTTCATAAGTCGAATACTAGCTATGCCCTAATGAGAGAAAGAGCTATCTCATAGGATGAGTGAAAGCTACCACTACGGTAGAAAGAGCTACCACCTCGAAAGTGTGAAAGCCACCTTAGCGGCCGATTGGGAAAGGGCTACCTTAGAGAATGTGTGAAGCTACTACCATCTTTAAAATTTTTGTTACTTTCTTGTTGTAGATAAATAAGTCCCTTATACTTAGAACTTTGAGGAGTATACCTTGGGTTAACTTGAGTGAGTCCACACACTTTCACGATTTCGGGTTTGTTGTCCTTTTTTATTCAAGTTTTTAACTAGAGCTTCGATCTTTCATATTTAGTGTTGAAATTTCCCTTACTTGTAGAATGCTCTCTTTGTATACTTTGGTGAACCTAAGGCCAAGAACTTTCAATATTTTCTTCATTCATGCATAGAATGTTTAATTTTTGCTTGAGGACAAGCAAAAGCTTAAGTGTGGGGAATTTTGATAAGTGCATGTGCGATATGAATGCGAAGCGTTCTTTCCTTATGTTGAGCATTACTTTTCTCGGGTTTTACACTAATATGTGTGTTTTTATGTTACTTTTATACAAGTTGCGTTGTGAAACCAGTTATGAAGGAAAGAAGCCAATGTGGATCACAATGCAGCGATTTTGGAGGAAATCTTGCTAAAGTTCAAACGCGAAGATATGAGTCGGGTGCGAGATGCTAGAGTGTGTGCCAACCTCCCCGTATTTGAGTTAACACAACCATTTAGAGGGGCACAAGGGCAGTCACACTCAAGCATTCCAACTTATGCACATAGAACAAGATCTCCATCAACTTATCCGTCATTGAAGAAGCAAAGCGATCCACGGCATAAACGTACAGAATCACTGTAGCAGTTACTGTTCACAGCCGGCCGAGAAAACATGAATTCAGAGAATCCACACGGGGGTGTGGAAATTATACACGCCCGTGTGGAAATTCCACATGGGCGTGCGTAAAATCCATAGGCCCGTGTGGTCACCCGATTCCAGCCATATTTAAAGCCGATTCAGCCCCGATTTCAGTATTCTTTTCTCCATCTTTTCCCCAATTTGAGAGAGGGTTTCGGCTAGGATTGGAGAGGTATTGGCTAGGGTTTTGGAGATGTTCTACGGCTCTGACATCATCATTCCTTTGGAAAAAGGTTGGTAGGGGAGCTTCCGTCGAGACGTATCCTATACCGGACAAGGGAATCCTTGGACGACGAGTAGAGGACTTTCCACAAGACCATCGACGTGGCTATCGAGGGGGTTTCTCTATGGATTCATTGCTTTTACATTCTATTTTTTTGATTGTACTTAGCTCCATAAAGAGCTAAACCCATAGTGGGCACTTGCGTATTTGTGAACCCTATGATGTATTTGTTTCATTGAATCTCTTTATTATGCTTTAAATTAATTGATGTTTATTGTGAGTTCCAACCTTGAATGCTTGATTGTATGAACATTTCTCCTAGAGTGACACTACGGTTGAGAGTTCTTGTAGGTAACCTTGAGAGTGAGTGACACACCATGAGCGTTAGACAAAGCTAGGTTGGAGAGGGTTGAGAGGGTGAGTCGAGAGGTACAAGAGCTTCCTTTTTCCCCTCTGACGTGATAGATTCTAGCTCCATTCCTCGTGTTCTTTGCGGCCATAATAGAGTGAATAATCTAAGGGATGACCCTCCGCTTGGGCTTAGTTGCGCGTGCAACAGAGTGAAGCGTTGAGGTGATCTTAGTATCTAGTGCTTAATTGTGGTTAGGGACCGTCCACCTGGACCAAAGGGTTAGGTCTATAATTAGGAAGAGATTTATCACTTGGAATCCCTAGAGCTCATTACAACTCTATTCGAGTGCGAGGTTGAGAGATTATTTAATCTTTCCTCTGGGACATGTATAGAGTTAGACATAATTGACCTTAGATTTGGGACTATGTATTTAAGGATTTCCACGACTCACCATTGCATTAATTAGGAAGCATAATAGAGGGTTCTTGCACCTGAAAAGATTGTCCTGGGTGGAGCATTATCTGAGTACCCCATCTTTATCGATTGCCTTACCTCCCTCTGTACTCGTACTCTCTTACTTGTTGTTTTTACTTTTGAGAATTGAATCATTGTCACACTTATCACTACTGATCTTTCACATAGCTAAGAAGCGGATTAAGTGTTTTTATTCCCTATTCCCTGTGGATTCGATACCCGCTCATCCGGGATTATTACTTTGACAAACCCGTGCACTTGCGGGATATACGCAAGGGGACCTTGTCACTACCCAGTATAAGGGCCGAATGCACTGTAGCAGCAGAATGATTCAGAGTGTCTGCCCAGATTTCCATACTACCCAGGATACGGGTCCGTATGGAGGCCGTATGCACCCTGTATGGAATGCGAATCTATGGTTTTTGTGTGCTATACGACCCCCTTACAACCCCCATATGACCCGTATGACTCGGGGGGTATATATACTGACTTTTAGGGCTGAAAAGGGACTTTTTGGCTAGACTTTTTGCTGGGCATATTTTGGGAGACACTTGAGAGGCTTGTCGTGACCTTGGGGAGGAGAAGATGGGCAAGGAAGCTAGAAAATCATCCAAGCCCAAGGTCCAAGACTCTCAGGGCAAGAAGGCAACTTCTTTCAAGGGGAGATCTACCATGATTTGAAGGAAGGAGACCCGCGGCTAGAAGGCACTCCTTTGGCGGGGAAAGCGTCATTCGGCATATTCTTCACCTCCTCCTACACCATTTCATCTAGGGATTATCATTTATGCTTTTGTTTCATGTTTTCCTTGTTTGTATTGCATGTTGTGGGATGATAACACACTAGACCCCCAAGGCCACCGGATGTTGGTGAACCTTGGGGGGTTTTATCATGTATGTTGGATGATAACTTGTTAATTCAATATTTGGGTAATTTTGAGATTTAATCCATTGTTTTCATGCTAAGTGCTACACTAAGGAGAAATCCATAGCTCTTTTATGAGTGATGCATGTAGATGTGACTTACTCGCATGTATTAGATCATGAATGGATTAGAAAGGGATACTTGTATCATCACGCCGAGAAATCGGGTGTTTGGTAGCCCTCCATGTAGGTTTAATCCGAAGAAGAGTAGGTTTACTCCTAAGTGAGATTTCCTCGTACTTAATGCAATCGTAGGGATATGGATTTGGGAGAAATTCCTATCTATGTTCGTATGGGATTAGGGTTCAATCGCCGAGAAATTAGGATTTTTCTAATCTTGGAATCTCATGGTCCATTTTACACTTGCATCTTTAGATCATCATCCATGTTGCATGATAACCCCTCAAGGGGATCCACATCCTTAGGCCTTTGCATTTCATTGATTCTCTTGCTTGCTCATTGCTTGTTCTCTCTAATTTGTTGGCAAATATCATTTTAGCTTTAATTACATTTAGTAGAGTAAAATCCATCGCTTGAGATCTTAGGCTAGATAATAGCTCAAGAACGAGTAATAGGAGATCCTTAGCCCCGTGGAATACGATCTTCGTGTCTTCACAGGAGGTATTACATGGCAATCCCGTACACTTGCGGGGAAGCAATCTATTTCCATGACTCATTAAGCATTAGTTAGGAGGCATAATAGTAGGTCTTGTACTTGAAACATTAGTCTTAGGGGGAGCATTGTCCGAGTACCCCTCTTCTATCGATTGCCTTTCCTCTTACTTACTTGGGCCTCTCGTTCTTGTTTTTTTGTTTTTGCTTACATTACACTTTATGGAACCAATCATTATTCATTTTCACTTAGTTAAGTAGCAATTTTAGTATTTTTATTCCCTGCTCCCTGTGTATACGATAACCCACTCACTTGTTATTTATTTCTTTGACAAACCCGTGCACTTGCGGGTCACACGCAAGGGCGTTGTTAGTGTCCAAGCCAAGTACGACCAGAGCACAGTCGTGCTTCTTGCCCATTATCATTGACACACCCTTACGTGTGTGTACTGCAAGTACATGGTTATCGAAGTAATGAAGTACCCAAAGTGTGGGCAGTTGAATCTTTGTGGAATAGACTCTAGAAACAAATATTTTTACTAAGTAGCCAAGGTGACAAATCAAGTGGTGGATTTGCTCGAATTGTAAACAAAATATTAAAACAAGTAAATAAGCAAGGATGAAATGAGGAGATTATCAATAGTAAAGCGAGGTGCCCGGACAATGCTTTCCCTAGGGTTCTTGTTTTAAGTGCAAGACTAAACTATGCTTCCTTAACTGAGTTTTAATGAGTTATGGAAATCTAAAAGAACAAGGTCCCAAATCTAAGGTCAACCTTGACTAGTCCTGTACGAGGTCTCAGCAGAGAGAAACTCTGGACGCCTCCCAACATGTATGACGGCTTAAAGCTCTAGGGACTCCAAGTGATAAACCCTATTCTCAAATCTTGGTCAAACAATTTAGTCCATGCAAATGGCACCTAAATCACAACTAAGCACTGGTGGAAAGGAAACTCTCAACACTTCACTCTGTTGTGATTGCAAAGAACACTTAGAATGTCTAGGTAAGATAAATCAGACTGGAAGGGAAAGGAAATGTTCTGCTATATCTTGACTCACCATCTCAACCTTTTTCAACCTATGTTAATCTAATCCAAATGGTGATAGTCACTCATCAAAAGGATGATTAGATGATTTCTCTACCCTAGTGTTACTCTAAGGGAAAATGAAGCAACAAGCATACACAAGGTTGAAACTCAATTAAAAACTCAATTAAAAATTTAATTAAAGAAAATGCAATAAATTCAAAGAAACAAGAATACTCTAGGGTTTACATGTCCAAGTACCCACTAGGGGTTTAGCTCTCCACGGAGCAATACAAAATCAAATATGAAATAAAAATAAACTGCAAGCAATCCATAGATAAAACCCCCTTTTGTTCCGTGATGATGATCTCCAAGGGCCGCTTCTTCAACAAAGACTCCCTCGTCAAGCCTAAGGCCCTCATAGCCAAATCAATGGCTATGAAAGCTCCACCTAATAACTCTCCTTCGAAGGAAATCGATGTTTGGAAGCCTAGAAATGCCCCAAAACCTTGCCAAAATAGCCTTAAAACACTAGCTTAACTCCCCCTCAAAGTTAGGAAAAAGATCCCTCAAAAACACATCTGAGCAGGCTTTTATACTTGAGAATCGGTCATCCACATGGCCATATGGAATTTCCACATGGCGGTGTGGATTCTCTGTTTTCAGCCCAGTGAATAATAACTGCAATAGTAACCTATAACTAGTAATTTGCTACAGTAGACTGTGAACAACACTGGCCAACTTCATTTTCTCAATTTGATGCCACACGGTCGGGCACACACCCGTGTGGTAGATCATGTCATGTTTTATCATTCAAATATGTTGAAACGGCTCTTGAAATCTTTGTACAAGCTAGGTAATGAGTGTGTGACTGCCCTTTTGCCCTTCCACTTTGTGAATTGACTCGAACGCTATTGGAAATTACCACACACCTTCTTGCTTTTGATCCTAGCTTATATCTTGATCCTTGTTCCATGCAAGAGATGTCCTAAAAACTGTGTTCATGACCTATTTTTGACTTCTTTCTCCTCAACAAGTCTTTACAACCCTAAATGTACTAAAGAACACAAAAACACATGAATGAGCCATAAAACCTGATAAAAGTAATGCTCCATGTAAGTAAATCATATTATTTGATATGTATACGCAAGCACTCATCAATTATAGCAGTCTGAAGAGGCCTGAGTAGCTGACCAAGCATAGGGTGCTTCCAAGGGAAGTACGATTATGCTTCCACCTCATGATTATCTCTAAATTAGAGTGCCATCTACTCATAGGGAAAGTGACACACCCCTTGCATGTGACCCGCAAGTGCACGGGTTTGTCGAAGTAATAAATCCCATGTGAGTGGGTATCGTATCCAGAGGGAGTAGGGAATAAAAACACCAAGATTGCTCCTTAACCTAGAGAAGGTGAAACAATGATTGTGTTGATAAGGTGTAATGTAGACAAAAATAAAAGAAATAAGAAAGAGAGGCAAAAATAAGCGAGAGGAAAGACAATCAATATGAAGTGGGTTACGGGACTAAGGATCATATTCCACGGGGCTAAGGATATCCTATTACTCCTTCTCGAACTATTATCTAACCTAAGATCTTAAGCGATGGATTTAAATCTACTAGATGCAATTAAAACTAAAACAAGATTTCCAACAAATTAGAGAGAACAAGCAATGAGCAAGCAAGAGAATCAATGTAATGCAAAGGCCTATGGATGTGGATCCCCGTAGAGGGATTATCATTAAACATGGATGATGATCAAAAGATGCAAGGGTAAATTGGACGAAGAGATTTTTAGATTAGAACAACCCCAATTTCTTGGCAAATGAACCCTAATCCTATACGAACATTAATAGGAATTTCTTCCAAATCCACGTTCCTATGATTGCATTAAGTACATGGAAATCTAAAATAGAAGTAAACCTACTCTTCTTCAGCTTATACCTATCATGGAGGGCTACCAACACCCAATTTCTCGGCATGATGATACAAGTATCCCCTTCTAATCCATTCATGATATAATACATGTGAGCAGGTCACATCTACATGCATCAGTCATAAAAGAGCTATGGATTTCTCCTTAGTGTAGCACCTAACATGAAAACAATGGATTAAATCTCAAGATAACCAAAGCATGGAATTAACAAGTAATCATGCAAAATACATGATAAAACTGCCCAAAGGTTCACCAACACTAGGTGGCATTGGGGTCTAGTGTGTCATCATCCCACAACAAATAACACAATCAAGCAAAACACAAAGCAAAAGCATAGATGACACTCCCTAGATGAAATGGTGGAGGAGGAGGTAGAGAATATGCCGAATGATGCTTCCCCTGCCAAAGGAATGCCAATGATGCTTCCTCTAGTCATGGGTCTCCTTCCTTCAAATCATGGTTGATCTCCCCTTGAATGATGTTGTCTTCTTGCCTTGAGAGCCTTGGACCTTGGCCTTGAATGATCTCCTAGCTTCCTTCCCCTTCTTCTCCTTCCCAAGGTTGCCAAAAGTCTCCCAAGTGGTCTCTCAAAACATGTATAGAAAAAGTCCCTTCTTCTGCTCTAAAAGTCAGCTTTTATACCCCTCATGCATACGGGTCGTATAGGGGTCATATAGGGGTCATATAGGGGTCGTATAGCACTCAAATAATTTTGATTCACACTCCATACAGCCTCCATACAGCTCCCATACTGTGTGGCATGGGGGTGGCATGAAAATATGGGCGGACAGCTTCAATTTCATCCTGTTGCTACAGTGCATATGACCCCCATACTGGGTGTAAGGGGGTGGTATAAAATTGTTGTTTTCTTCTCTTTTCGCCTAAATGATATCTTCTTGTTCTGTATGGCTTTCTTATACCCTACAAAGTAAATAGTAGACGATTAAGCACAAAACGGGCGTCAAACCTTACAAAATACATGTAAAGTGAATACGATATATATATATATATATATATATGAAAACACCTACATTTAGACACTTATCAAATATCCCCACACTTAAGTGTTGCTTGTCCCCAAGCAAACAACTCATGAAAAACAAAAAAACTGAAAAGTGGTTAAATGCATTAGCTCTGGCATCAAGCAAATATAAGACTCCAAAAGCAATGGACAATGATACATATATGTTGAGTTATAGTCAATAAGCATAATAAGAAATATCCTGTCTCACCCCTTATATGTCTGTGCCGTGTAAGTGAATTTTATATCTCATTTGCCCTGATCTGGGCTAGCCTAAGGACTTCAATCTATACTACTCTAAATGCTAATCACTCCTTATGCAAAGAATACTAAGCCTTAAACTATTAAGTGCTACTTCAATGGCCAAGTAAGATCCTTCTATTTCTATAGCTCGAAACTAAATCCATTCTCTTCTCAAAACCTTTGGTAGGTACTCAAAAAGATCCCTAGGGTTTTTATTTTTTGTTTCATCATTCATTCAATCATTTTTTTTTCGAGTCCAACTAACATAGACTTCACCAACATCATTTTGAAATCTTTCTAGAGGGTGCACATGCTGGTTAGGCACAAGAGCCACCCAACTACTCGATTACAGTCTACATAGACGCATTCATGCTCAGAAGCAGAGGAATACTGACATAGACTAAATTTTTTTCCTTTTTCTCTAAATTTTTTTACATTCACCCTAGATCACATCTTTAGAGTACTCTACATGACACAGCACTAGGATTAGCTCAACAAGACTTAGGAGTTTTTAAGAGTCCATTGAAGGATAGAACTTAGTGTTCTAAGGCCAATTACTCAAAGTAGTGTTAAGCATACAAGAGAGTTAGAGTAGTCACATTGGCTGTTCCAAGGGCATCGATAAGAAAATCAGTGCACATGACAATACTAGGGCTAAAACAGGATTCACTAAAGCATAAAAAAAACAACTAATTCACATCAATCATTAGTCTAAGCTAAAAGAATTTTACAAGAATGAACAAAGCCATCATAGGTAGCACTAGCATGTAAAAAATGGTTCTAATACATGAAAGACACCCATCCCCACACTTAGTGTTGTACATTGCCCTCAATGTACACTAATCATGAAAAACATGCGAGAGTAAGCAATGAAATAATATAGGAGGATGAAAACAAACTTCCCTGGTTCAACTTGTGCTCGTTGTGAGGTATGACTCGACAAAAGGTGTGATGAGCAATACATGTCTCGTCCGACCTCCATTAAAAATTAGGAAAGCTCACCAAATTCCCTCAATGCCCTATGAGGCAAAAAAAGGACATCATCATTCCACAAAAATTTTCCAATACAAACACAAGGGAGAAACTAGGGAGTAGTCAACAAAACACATAGATGAAAAGAAAATAAAGTTCGACGACACAAGTTGGTAGGGTAAGAACCATGCCAACTCAACAAAATACAAAAATACAAAACAAAGCCAACTAAAGTAGATAATGAGTGTCCATGCTCAAATGGGCTGCTACTCATCACAATCTGTGCCGGTGGTGGTGGTATAGGGGCAGAAGAAGTGGTCACAGTGTGCGAGGATGAACCATAGTACGAGGTTATGAAATGGTGAAAATCCTCCTCGAGTTGACCGTGTCCCTCAATGATCTAGTAAAGCTGGCCATGAATCTCGCGCTGCTCCTGATGCATAGCTTGAATATCTCCATTAATCCCTCTCAGTCTCATGTTGAAATTAGGTAATGATGTAGTGCCGGGGATAGGGATAGGGGTGTCCTTAGGCTCTAACTCTATGTGCTTTGTCTCTTGCTGACTGGACTCGCTAGTCGCCCGGGGACATGTGGGTCTGCCACTCGCACGCTCGCTGACCACCAAGCCTATGGCCTGTATGTGGGCCTTCCTAAGGGGTGCTGCACCTCCTACAATGGTCATACCTCGAGTCTGCTCAAATAAACCCATGCCACGGATCAATCTAGTTATATAGGGCCCAGGAAATATAGCTCCTAATCACGCATACGATCCCTGGTGAAGAAATGCATTGGCAATAAGGTGGCCAAGATGAGTAGGGCACTGCTCGAAGATGCCATACATCATGTAAAGATCAGACTGTGTGACCAACCCCTTAATATCACCCCGGCCCCAAATAGAACACCCAATCAAAGCATGAATATATCTTTGTGCCATGTCTGTCATGCGTGAGGCTTTTTGGGTCTGGTCACTACCTGCCAAGGTCACCCAATAGCAGCTTATACTCACATCACTTGGGAAATCAAGCTTAAGACAGTCACCAAGCATCGAATTGATAAACTCATCATCATAGATTCCCAAATACTTGGCAAAATCCAAGTGGTGCATAGTATGAGTTTTTTCAAAAGCTTGAAAATGGATGGTAACACATTTCCTATTCCACATGGATTGTGCATCTTGTCGTGCCTCAAAAGTACTCAAAACCTCCAAGGTGAATTGGCGAAAGGTTGGCTCATTAATGGCAAAAAGCTTATCCCAACAATTATGTGATAGCCACTGTTTGACTTGATTTTCTATCCCAAGGCTCTCCACAAGCCCCTAATCGATGTAACACAACATCCCAAATGGTTTTGTCTTCAAGGTATCATATCTCTCTCGATGATGGGCCAACTTGAAGATGGGTTCATCCGGTGTAGATAAGGGTGACACGTCCGAATATGCGTGTGTGTACCGCAAGTGCACGGGTGTCGAAGTAATAAATACCCGGTGAGTCGGGTGAGTGAATCCACGAGGAGCAGGGGCTACTAGTACTAAACCTCTTCTCCGCTATCTAGCCTAATGATAATGGGATAGTGTGGTGATCTAATGTGCGAAGAGATGAACACCGGAGACGAATATGCAAGGGTAAAATGGAAGGAGAATCTCAATCGATAAAAGTGGGGTATTCAGGGCAATGCTCCCCTAGGATTCAGCTATTAGGTACCGGATAAGCAAAGTGTTTCTATGATGAGTAAGTTAAGTCGTGGAAATCCAAACATAATCGGGTCTATCTCTAGATCACCGATACTAGTCCCCTCACGAGGTCCCGGTGGAGAAATCACTCAATCTCAACACCTCACACCACATATGACCGTAAAAAGCACTCTGAGGGATTCCAAACTGTGTATCCAATTCCTAAAGATTGATCCAACCCTAATTCCCGTGAAGGATCCTAACCTCCCTACAAGGTCCCGGCGGAGAAATCGAGCAATCTCACGCCTCCCACCAAATATGGTTGCATAGAGCTTAGGGAATGGAGATAGAATACACCAATCGGAGGGAAAGGGGACACTTCACTATCTCATGACTCACCCTCTCAACCCTCTTCAATCTTGAGGTTCTAACCCTAATGGAGATCTCTCTCCCACCAAGGCAACAAATCATGCAAACGAAATAACCATAAGATCAATAAGGCAAGCAAGCATTAAACAATCAAGAATGAAACTTAATCAAACTCGGATTAAATAGAAACAAAAAGCAAATCCACAAAAGTTGAGAATCCTAGGGTTCACAAGCCCAAATACCCTCTAGGGTTTTAGCCCTCCATGGAGCAACATACAAAACACACCATCAATGAATGAAAGTACATTAAAACCATAGAAATAAACCCCCTTATATATGAGCCGATGGCCTTGATGGAGAGCTTGACGTCTTGAAGGACCCACTCCGAAGCTAGGTTCACCGGTGGCTTCCTTGATGCTATAACGGAGGAGGAATCGATCAAAGTTGGTGACGAAGCGCCTCCAAAGCCGCAAAGACCTCCTCTCGAAACCCTAGCCGTCTCACCCCTCAAGAACCGCACAAAAGATGAGAAAGAATAGGGCAAAATGGCTATTTATAGGCCTTAGATCGTGTCTGTCACGTGCCCTCACGCGCCCGTGTGGATTTTTCCACGCCCGCATGGGTCGCAAGAATTTCCACGCGGCGCCGCGAATTTCCACGCGGCGTGAGCGGCAATTTTGCTACGATATGCTACGGTTCAAATTACTACGATGATTTTTCGCAAAACGCGATCCGGACACTCTTCTCTTAAGGCCACATGTCCGGGCACACGTCCATGTGGTAGGCTATAAAACTTTTCTTCATCGACGTATCTTTGAGAGGTCTTGCAATCTTCACAAAGAGAAGGAATATGAAGATGTGGCTGCCTTTGTGCCCTTCCAAATAGTGAATTGACTTGAATCTTCTTGGAAGTTGGCACACATCTCCACATTTATGAACTGCTCTCGTGTCTTGGTCCTTGAATTGAACAAGAACTCCCAACATTGTGTCTTTATAGCCTATCTTTGCTTCATTTTTACTCTTCAAGGCATTCACAACCTATATGCATAAAAGAACACCAAATACACAATATGAGACATAAACCACAGTAAAAATGATGCTCAATGCATGTAAAACATATATAAAAATATGTCTACTCAAGCACTTATCAAAGGGTATGGTGGTTCTTGGGCGTTTGTTGCCGAGTCTTTTAGTGTGAGGCATCCCTACAATGAAGATAAACCTTGTTCAAGATTATAGAGATACAAGATAAATCAAAATAAAATACAAGAGATATAGGAAAAAAATGAAAAATCAAATTTTTGTGGTCATACGGCCGTATGGGTGCCGTATGGTCACTATTCATACAGCAAGAGTTTCCCCTATATTCATGGAATCGAAAATTTTTTACATAAATTTGAATGAAAATTCATCCATGACATTCAGATCATCCAATCCAAGCAAAATTCTTGAGAAATTTCACACAAAAGCTCCAAGAATCCACAAGAAATGAAAAAGAGAAAACTAGGGCATTGAAAAAGCATACAGATGAAATCTTGAGAAAACAAGCTTTAAACTCGAGGAAACCCACTAGATCAAAGTCTCCAATGGATGGGGAGAAGTTTTAGGAGAAAAAATTAGGAGATTTGACCAAGAAATGAGTGAGAAAGAAGAAAGAAAATCGGTGGAAAGAAGATTGAAATGAGAGAATGGAAGAGAGAGAAGAGAGAAGAGAGAAGAGATTTAAAGGGGCAAGAATGCCCCATACGGCCCCATATGGGAGCCATATAGGCCGAGAGACACTCTCGGCCGAGGTTCTCCATGCGTCTCAAACGGTCCCGTATGGGGGCTGTTTGGGGGCCGTCTGAGAAGGCACAGAGCCATTGGATTAGCTCTGTGTCCATCTCAGACGGCTTCCATACGCCCTAGGATGGCCGTATGACTTTTAAATACACTCAAAACTTTGGAATCCTGCATCAAATGATGTAAAAATGATATGGAAGACTTCTCCAAAAATGAATGAAATGAGTAAAAAGACGATCTAGCACATGAAATGACACCAAAATATGAGTTTCTCAACAAGTTGCACAAATAAACCACAATTAAATCAATGAGAACAATGTGCCAAGTGTGTGAGCATGAACTTATTCAAAAACAAACAAGTCTAAGAAATACAGAAAGTGAAATGAACTAAGACCTAAAATACGAAAAATGCAAGAAAACACCCCCGAATGCTTGGGTTGCCTCCCAAGAAGCACTTGTTTAACATCACGAGCCTGACGTACCTCATCACTTACCTCATGGGGGTTGAAAGAGTTTGAAGCCACCCACAATTTCCCTTGCAGTGTTGTTTCTTCCTGGCAAATTCAGTGATAACATTGAAAAGACCTCGAATTGTTCATGAGTAGAAAAGGGTGAAAAATTTACCTCCCCTCCTTGAGATGTGGGTTGATGAAGCTTGGTACCTTTCTTTTTTCTCCCATGAATCTCCCTCCACATTTTCTTCACAAATAATTATTTTTTCTCTTTTTCCTTAGCATTGGTACATGATACCTTCTCTTTTAGTTGCTTCAACTTGTGAATTTGAGGATGGTAGTAAGGTTCTTCTTGTTGTTCATTCCCCAACTCTCTCAAATACTCAACCAAAGGGTTTATCAAGAGCACCCCTTGCACACAGTCAGAAATTAACCTATCAGTTTAATCAATGAAGTAAAGTGTGTCATCATGATCTAAAGAATGTTTCATAGCAGCCGACAAAGCGTACACCACTTCCTCTTCTCTGACTCTTAACGTTAATTTCTCTCCTTTCAAATCAATTAGGGCACGTGAGGTGCTAAAGAATGGTCGGCTAAGAATCAATGGTGTCTCTACATCCTCATCGATGTCCATGATGACAAAATCCACAGGGAACACAAATTTGTCCACTCGGACAATCACATCTTCAACAATCCCATGAGGTTTCCTTGTTGATCGATCCGCCAATTGTATGGTCATCCTCATGGACCTTAACTCATCCAAGCCAAGTTTCAAATACATGGTGTAGAGCATGACATTTATGCTAGACCCTGAGTCCACTAGAACATTTTCTTGGACTGCTCCTTCAAGCATGCACGGGATAACGAAACTTCCTGGATATTTCAACTTTTATGGGAGCTTCTTCTCTAAAATGGGTGAGCAATTCCCTGTAAGTTCAACCGTGCCTTCTTCCTCCAACTTTCACTTGTTTGTAAGGAGTTCTTTTAAAGACTTGCCATATTTAGGCATTTGGGTCAATGCTTCAACTATCGGGATGTTCAAATGGAGTTGTTTGAAAATGTTGATGAACTTTCTGAAGTGAACATCCTCCTTGTCATGCCTCAATCTGGTTGGATAAGGAATTAGAGGCTTGCACTCAGATGATTTTTATGGTCCTTGTTGTTGGGGCTTATCATTTTTTCACTGATTTTTGTCTTCACTATTTTTTTCAACTAGCTTGGGGTCTTCCCCGAAGGCTACCCCACTTTCCTTGACATTTGGGGTCAACTTTAACCCTTGTCTCCACTTGCCTCCCACTTCTAAGGGCAATGGCCTTCAAGTGCGCCCTTGGATTGTCTTCCGTGTTACTAGGAAGACAACCTAAAGGACATTCAGAATTTACCTTGCCGAGTTCCCCTACTTGATGCTCAAGTGATTTTATAGAAGCTTGGAGGTTTCTCAAAACAAAACCTATCTCACTGAACTATTTGGCGTGCTGAATGAGCTGAGCATTCACCTTGCCAAATTGTGCATCCATGCTACTAGTTAGGCTATTGAACCTAGCATCCGTACTGAGCATGAACTTGGCAAGAACCTCTTCAGTGGTAAATTTATTCTCAGAAGTCAGTTATTGAAATTGAGATCCTTGGAGTGGTGCACCGCTTTGTTGTTGGCCTTGGTCCATGCAAAATTTGGATGGTTCTTCCATCCCGGATTGTAAGTTGAGCTATACGGGTTCCCTTGATTTTGTTACCCCCCAATGTAGTCGACATTCTTAATGGAAGCAACAGAGGAGCTAGCAATAGGACATTGGGCTGCACCATGCCCACCACAACAAGTGCTGTAACTTACCACTAGTTATGACCTCGAACCACTGCCCATAAGAAGATCAAGCTTTCGAGTTAACACATCAACCTTTGCGGCCAAGGCATTATTGCTGCTCACTTCATAAACTCCAGTAGTCTATTGTGAAGATCCCCTTGATGCCCAATGTGATTCATTGCTTGCCATAGACTCAAGTAATTGCTCAGCCTTATCGGGGTACTTGTTTCTAAGGGAACCACCCCCCGTGGCATCAATGAGTTGGCGAGTAGCATAGTTTAGCCCATTGTAGATGATTTGTACTCGCATCCATGAAGCAAAACCATGATGGGGGCACCTTCTAAGGAGATCCTTGAATCTCTTATAGGCTTGAAACAATGTTTCAGACTCCCCTTGTTTAAAGGCTGAAATTTTTTGTCTTAATTTGGCCGCTTTGCTTGGTGGAAAATACCTCCTAAGGAACTTCTCAACCATATCCTTCCATGTTTTTATAGACCCTGGAGATAATGATGTAAGCCAATGATATGCCCCATCTCTCAAACTGAATGGAAATAGCCTCAAACGGATAGCATCGTCTGACACCCCATTAATGTTGAATGTAGAGCAAATTTGGAGGAACCCGGAAAGGTGGTCATGTGTATCTTCATTTGCAAGACCATTGAATTGAACTGAGTTCACGACCATGCCGATTGTACTTGCTTTACTTTCAAAATTATTGGATGTCGTATATAGTGCTTGAACACTAAACTCATCACCCATGAATTGAGGTCTTTCATAATCGGATAAAGTGCGTCGCTCTTTGGCCATGATTGATGACATTCTATCCTCAATTTCCATGTTATGTGTACCCGATGTAATCAAGGTTGATGGATTTGAATGTGTCATGCACAGTACTTTGGAAAACAAGGAAAAAATGGTAATAAGTTAGGATCAAAGGAAAAGAAAAATAACGATAAAAAAAATGAGTAAATAATGAAATTGCTAGAGTAATAATTTTAAAAGTTTCCTATAATTCCTTAAAGGTCCCCGGCAAGGGCGGCAAAAACTTGATTGCTTCCCCGCAAGTGTATAGGATCGCCAAGTAATACCTCGTGTGAAGACACGAGTATCGTATTCCACGGGGCTAAGGATCTCCTATTACTCCTTCTCGAACTATTATATAACCTAAGATCTTAAGTGATGGAATTAACTCTACTAGATGCAATTAAAACTAAAACAAGATTTCCAACAAATTAGAGATAACAAGCAATGAGCAAGCAAGAGAATCAATGTAATGCAAAGGCCTATGGATGTGGATCCCCTTTGGGGGGTTATCATGAAACATGGATGATGATCAAATGATGCAAGGGTAAATTGGACCAAGAGATTTCTAGATTAGAACATCCCTAATTTCTCAACGATTGAACCCTAATCCAATATGAACATTGATAGGAATTTCTTCCAAATCCACATTCCTACGATTGCATTAGTATAAGAAAATCTCAAATAGGAGTAAACCTACTCTTCTTCGGCTTAAACCTAACATGGAGGGCTGCCAACACCCAATTTCTCAGCGTGATGATACAAGTATCCCCTTCTAATCCATTCATGATCTAATACATGTGAGCAGGTGACATCTACATGCATCACTTATAAAAGAGCTACGGATTTCTCCTTAGTGTAGCACCTAGCATGAAAAACAATAGATTAAATCCCAAGATAACCCAAGCATGGAATTAACAAGTAATCATCCAAAATACATGATAAAGTCCCCTCCCCCCAAGGTTCACCAACACCAGGTGGCCTTGGGGTCTAGTGTGTCATCATCCCACAACTAATAACAAAATCAAGAAAAACACAAAGCAAAAGCATAGATGACACTCCCAAGATGAAATGGTGGAGGAGGAGGTAGAGAATATGCCGAAAGATGCTTCCCCCACCAAAGGTATGATGAATGATGCTTCCTCTAGCCGTGGGTCTTCTTCCTTCAAATCGTGGTTGATCTCCCCTTGAATGATGTTGCCTTCTTGCCTTGAGAGCCTTGGACCTTGGCCTTGAATGATCTCCTAGCTTCCTTACCCTTCTTCTCCTTCCCAAGGTCACCCAAACTCTCTCATGTGTTCTCTCAAAACATGTCCAGAAAAAGACCCTTCTTTTGCCTTAAAAGTCAACTTTATACCCCTCATGGCATATGGGTCGTATACGGGTCGTAAAACACTCAAATAATCTAGATTCACGCTCCATACGGGGTGCATATGGGGTTTATACGGCCTTCATATAGCCTCCATACTGGGTGGTATGGGATGGTATGAAAATCTAGGCAGACAACTTCTATTTCATCCCGTTGTTACAGTGCATACTGCCCCTATACAGGGTGGTATGGGGATGGAATAAAATTGTTGTTTTCTTCTTTTTTTGCCTAAATGATATCTTCTTGTTCTCCATGGCTTTCTTATGCCCTACAAAGTAAATAGTAGATGATTAAGCTCAAAACGGGCATCAAACCTCATAAAATACATGCAAAGTTAATGCGATATATATATGAAAACACCTACATTTAGACACTTATCACCTAGGATTATCGCTTCAAGTGCAAAACCAACTATTATGCTTCCTAACTAATGCTCAATGAGTCATGGACATCCTAAGATACATGGCCCCAAACCTAAGGTCAACCGTGACTAACTCTACACCATGTCCCGGCAGAGAAATCACTCAGTCTCAACATCTCACACTATGCAAAGTTGCATGGAGTTCTAGGGATTCCAAGTGATAAACCCTATTCTTATGTGTAGATCTAACCCTTTGGTCTAGGAGAAAGACCCCTAGTCACAATTAAGCCCCAGATACAAAAGTCACTTCAACGCTTTACTCTGTTGCTCTCGCAACTAAACCTTAGTGGAGTTCATCCTTTAGTTCTTCACTCTATTGCAACATCAAAGAACTCTAGGAATTGTAGGTTGGATAAATCACACTTGAGGGGAAAGGGACGCTCCGCTTCCTCTCGAGTCACCATCTCAACCCTCTCCAATCTAGCTTTGTCTAACCCTCATGGCGTGTCACCCATCCTCAAAGGTTACCAAGACGAACTCTCAACCCTAGTGTCACTCTAAGGGAGAAATCATTCAACAATCATTCAACAAGCATTTAAGATTGAAACTCAATTAAAACATCAATTAAAACCCCTTTGATTTTCATGTCAATGGTCTTGTGGAGTAGCCACGTCCTCTCCAAAGGTCCCCTCATCAAGCCTAGGGCACACCTCGCCATATCGGTGTCGACAAAAGCTCCCCCAACAACTATCTTCCAAGAAAAACACTGTGTCAAAGTTGTAGAACCACTCCACAAGACTTGCCAAAGCCTCTTTAAACCCTAGTCACCGGCCTCCAAAAAGTTGGAGAAAAGTTTGAAGAAAGGATGAAAGATGGATCTTGAAATCGGGGCTGATCGCTGCTTTATATAGGCTGAAATTGGGAATCCACACGGGCGTCTGGAATTTCCACACCCTCATGTGGATTTCTGGAAATTTGATTTTCTATAGAATATAAACATTAACCTGCTACAGTACTCTGCCAAAATACTCCCGAATCCACACTTTTCATCGAGGCAACATAAATGGGCACACGTCTATGCCGTAGATCTCATGGCTTCTTCAAGTAAAAGCACATTTGACGGGAATCTTACTTACTTTGCACAAGTCAGAACATATGAGTGTGACTGCTTTTGTGCCCCTCCAATTTACATAATCTATTAATCACAATGGAGGTTGGCACACACTCATATGTCTTCAAGCACAACTTGCGTCATCTCGTGTGTTCACTTCAAGATTCCATCAACATAATGCATTCGCAATCAGCTTTGGCTCCTTTATTCTCTATTTGGCTCCACAACCCTATATGCGCAAAAGAACACAAAAACACGTATTAGCGATAAAATATGATAAAAGTAATGATCATCAAAAGAAAAGAATACTTCGTATTCTTAGTACACAAGCACTTACCAAACTCCCCCACACTTAAGCTTTTGCTTATCCTCAAGCAAAAATAAAACATTGAAGCATAAAAGAAGGAAATATTGAAAGTGCTTGGCCTTAGGTTCAAGAAAGCATGCAAAGGAAGCATTCTACAAGTAGGGGAAATTTCAACACTAAATACGAAAAATCATTGCTCTAGTGAAAAACTCGAATAAAAAAGGACAACAAACCCGAAATCGTGTAAGTGTGTGAACTCACTCAAATCAACCCAATGGATACTCCTTAAAGTTCTAAGTATAAGGGACTTATTTACATACAAAACAAAGTAAAGAGATGGTAGTAGCTTCACACATCCTCTAAGGTAGCCCTCTCCAAAGCTGCCGCTAAGGTGGCTTTCACACTTTCAAGGTGGTAGCTCTTTCTACTGGGGTAGTAGCTTTCACTCATCCCATGAGATAGCTTTTTCTATTATTAGAGCATAACTAGTATCCGACTTATGAGAGTAGCTTCATACTTTATTGATGGTAGCTCTTTCCACCACACAATGCACAACCAAACATGTATAATATTTTTTCTTTTTTTTTTCATTTTTTTTGTAAAAATAATACATAAAAATAACACTAATTAGTCCCTTAAACATCGAACTTGAGTTTCCAAGAGAGTTTAATGAGCAAGCAGTGCAACAAGTTTCAATCGGGAAAAAATTCCTAGCAATTAAAGTAGAAACTAGAGCATGAAAACATTCAATGTTGAAAATTCTCCTAAACTCAAGAATGCAATCATTGTAACTAAGGTGAACCACCATTGGCTACGTGAGCATGAATGTAAATCAAAATTTATGTAAAGGACATGTGTAAAATGAACTCCCCCCACACTTAAGATGTACATTACCCTCAATGTACACATGCAAGCACGATAAATAGGTATAGCAATCAAACATTTATGTGGGATTGGCAATTCAAACAATACTCTCCTAACTCCTAGTGGTGCGTTTGATGGAGCTAAATCCTTGGGAGTTGAATTCCCATGGATTATGAAGCACACATAGCCAAGTGCAAAACACATCGACCGTGTCTATGACTCAACCTCAATTCCATACTGACAAGACCATCTGCACACATACACAAGGTGGTTCAGTGAAGCTCAACCAAAGCAAAAACAACTGGAGTATACAAAGATAAGGCCATGAAATACAACTCAAGATAAAAATAAAAGATAAACTCAGAAGGAAGATCCTTTCTGAGTGATACAAGTCCAAATTAAAATGCAGAAAATAAAATACTAAAAATAAGGAAAGTAAAAGATCCATCAAACGTCGGTGTCAACTGTTGGTGCATCTGCTGGTGCTACATGTGCTGCAAAATAGATTAAAATTGGGTGGAGAAAAGAGAAAGAGAAGCTTACCAATGAACTGAAGATGAAAATCTAAGAACGCGGCTGGAAAACAACCCTAGAACACTAGAAATAGATGGTAGGGAGTCAGGGAAGTGAAGAAAGGCATCGTTTGAGTGTTTTGGAGTTAAAGAAGGAAGGGACGTATGTGGGTTATGAAGAAAAGTCACGCCTCTTGACTATCTGCACATCCACACAGGCGTGTGGAAATTACCAACACCCGTGTGACTCCACAGGAGAGCTCACAAGGGCAGACACACGCCCCTGTCTGTTTTTGGGATAGCCTCGATGCATCCACACGGGCGTGTCAAAA
>NC_052475.1:8845081-8857741 GCF_009730915.1 Dioscorea cayenensis subsp. rotundata
GAGAGAAAAAAACACTTGTCTTCCTTTGCTACCCTCTTCCTCCAAAAAGTCCCTCTTTTTACTTAAATGAGGGAGGCTATTTATAGATGTATACTTACGATTATGTAAATACTTTACGTGTTCGAGATCGTGGGTGCAAAGGGAGATAGTGGAGTGTAATGTGAGATAGTGGAGTGCTACGTGGGTTTGAATTAGTCCACATCGAGTTGCTCCCCACTTCTATCTTTAGGTTAGAACCTTAAAGATGGAAGTAGGTGCTTATCTGCTTAAAGCTCTCTCTCTTCTTATCTTAAAGCGATAATAATATTTGAATTTATCTACAAATAAGATACAACTAATTCAAATAATTTAAATTTAAATTTATCCACATCTAGATAATACGATTGGATAAAGCTAAAATATATTTGAATTTATCTTTATTGTTAGATAAAGATTTATCTCTTGAGTTCAACTCAAATTTGAACCCTTACCTTTCGATCTCTATATAAGGAAGTCTCCACCCTTTATTTTAGAATTGCACTGACCTCTATTGGGTTAAAGACTTTTTGGCATCGTGGTGAGTTAAAAGTATTTTTCGGCATTCTTCCGTGACCATCGAAGGTTTTACGCTTGCTTTTGTCTCTACGAAGTTTGAAGGTATTATTAAATTAATTAATTAATTAATTAATTACCTTTTAACTTTCATCAGCGACAACACTAAAGGGTATAAATTAAGTAATAAATTAATTAATAATATATGATATATATATATTAATTAACTAATAATATATATATATATATATATATATTTTGTCTTCAGTCAAAGCTTCCGCCTTTTTTTATTTTTTTTATTTTTTTTATTGATTAATTAATTAATTATATATATATATAATTGATTAATTAATTATTTATATATATATATTTTATTTATTTATTATTTTATTTTATTTTTTAGCACCATGTCATGGCTCGAACAGAAGCAAACTAGTAGACCTATTACATCTTTTTGGACCTCGAGTCTCACTTCGTGATAGGCGCTGTCTTCCTACCTCTCTTAATGAAGGTGATGTTCAAAGTTTTCGAGGGACTAAGTACTCGATTCCTTCCGATTGGAGAATTAGTCTCCCGGTGATCCTAAATCTGTCCTTTTTTTGTTTTCGCCCTACGGTATGTCCTTTGCCATTCATGCGGGCGTTGCTTGATATGGGCATTAAAGCTTTCCTATGCCTTCCTTCATCATGGAATTCTTGAAGCTTAACAAGCTATCTCCTGCTCGAGCTTCATCCAAATTCTTGGAGGGTTTCTTATAGGCTTTCATATCTTTTTGTTTTTATAAGTGGGCTTAGGGGTCTCGAGTCGATCTTTTTTTCAGAGCTTCAACCTTGTAAGGATAAATCAGTGCGTCATGTCCTTCATGGGACTTCTTCTTTCCTTATTGATGATCTCCTTCCTATAAAGAACTACGAAGACAGATGGGTTATTGTTTACCCCCCAAAAGGTTCTTGGAAAGGTCCTTACCAATGGTGTTGGAACAGAAAGGGGGTATCAAGAAAAACCTTCGCCCCACTCGAGAGAAATTTGCTCTGAGATTCATGTCATTGAGCGTTCACGCCATAATATCGGTACACTTATGACCCCTTCTAACTTAAGGGCAGCGGGGGTGGGGCGTTCTTGCACCTTCTCCTTCGTTGTCCTCTTATTCTTCTTCCCATCTTTCATCCTCTCATCTTGATGATCTGAGGCAAAAAGACTAATTCGAGCTATGGTGATAAGAAATATATTTGACTATGACCTTCATCATATGTTTTTCATGCTCTTATTTAATAGATATGGTCTCCAAAAACTCTGCATTTCTTTGCTCTCCAAAGCGGGTCAGCAGCGTGCTCGAGACAATGAGACCTCGAAACTTTCTCAACCCTGGATCTTCTCAGGTTCTTACGTTATGTGCATCTCCTCCTCCAAAAAGATTGAAGTCTCCTACGTCCAAAGGTGCTAACCTTGTCGATTCTCAAGTTGTTAAGGCTTCCTCAAGGGTTCGACCCTAATCACGATGCTCCCCAAGGTTTGAACCTTGATGTTTTCAAGGGTTCTAACCTTGACATTTCTAAGGGTTCTAACCCTCAAATAAAAAGGCAATAATGGCGCTTCAAAGGGTTCTAACCCCTTACTATCATCTGCAAACCTTGTGGTTTCGCGTCGTGAAAGAAAGGAACTGCGTTCTAAGTCACTTTTAGCTGTCAATCTCACTTTTCCACCCATGGAACCACCTCGGGGCAATTCATCGGTATATAAAGATCATGCTTGATCTTAGGGAGTACTCTAAAGGGGAACCTTTTTAGGTTTTATCTGGTTTAGTTGATCTGAGATAGTATTACTCGACACTGGCGTGGCTTCTAGATTGATATATTCTTCCATTCTTCCACGAGATGAGGAATGCTATTTTTGCAGATATCTTTGGAGAATATAGATGTTCTTTGAGCGTCTTTTTGGTTGAGGTATTTATCTCTTTTTGTTTTACCTTTTTCCCTACATTATAACTTAATTTTTGGCGTCTTTTTCTTTATTGAGGATAGATCTGCTCAACGTTCTTCTTTAGCGTTTGGGTTGATGAGGTCCTTGAATCAATGCGTAGAAGATTCAATATTCATCGATGAGAAGTTGCGGTTGACTGTTGAGGACCTTGAAAACACAACAAGGAGATTACCACCCACCTTCAAACTTCGAGCGGAACTTGCTAGTTTGAGAGGGTATGCAACCAAATTGTTCCACCTTGAATGATGAGAACAAGAGACTCGGGAGATAAGGTTTCATCTTTTATGTTCGACTATCACTTCTCTTGAGAAAGATTTAGCTACGACGACAAACTACTTACGCGTTGAAGGATGAGATATCTTCTTTCTTTGTCGAGGCGTTCGGCTGGCGACAATCTATCACGTGCTACTTGCTGTCCGAGAATATCGTGAGTCTTTAAATTGTTATCAAAGGAAATGTCGAGTCGGTGTTACCTTGACAAGGGCGGCTTTTATCTTCTCGAGAGCTTCTTGAGAAGGAACATGGTCATGCTTATCCTGAGTTAGTCTTTTCAAAAACTAGCTCCATTGTTGAGCCTTTTCCTTGGAGGAGTTTTGATCCCCCTGAGGAGGATGTTACTATCTCTTTAAACTATGGCCTTCACGATGACTTAGATGATCTTATTGGCCCTTGGGGAGTTTTTTTGGAAAAAAATGGTGTCTTCTCCGAAAGTCATGATGATGAGATCTCGACTTTGCGGGGTTTGGATGAGGGAGCGAGGTTTTTGATGAGATGCCTTCCCAGAGCCACACTGTACATCCTGCTCCATGATAATCTTTTTCTTTTTTGTAATGATTATTTATAGTTTCCTTATTTAGGGACTTAGTGATGGCGTGTGAACTTTCAATAAAAGTGATTATTTATAGTTTTCTTTCATAATATTTTGTCATTACTTCAACAAACTCTTAGCTCGATATCATATGTGTGTAAAATATTTGTTATCGACTTCCTTTTCCAAGAATATGTTGACCTTTCTTGCTCATCTCTTCACATATTAAAGATCACGCTCTTAAGATGTGTGCTTTCATTCCCCCGTAGGATGAAAGTTTAAGGTGCGAACCGTTCATCTCTTCCTTTATAGAAGATCAGGTTCTTAAGATGTGTACTTTCATTCCCCCGTAGAATGAAAGTTTAAGGTGCGAACCGTTCATCTCTTCCTTTATAGAAGATCAGGCTCTTAAGATGTGTGCTTTCATTCCCCCGTAGAATGAAAGTTTAAAGGTCGTGAACCGTTCATCTCTTCCTTTATAGAAGATCGGGGTTCTTAAGATGTGTACTTTCATTCCCCGTAGAATGAAAAGTTTAAAGGTGCTGAACTAGTTCATCTCTTCCTTTATAGAAGATCAGGCTCTTAAGATGTGTGCTTTCATTCCCCCGTAGAATGAAAGTTTAAGGTGCGAACTGCTCATCTCTTCTTTTATAGCAGATCAGGTTCTTAGGATGTGTACTTTCATTCCCCCATAGAATGAAAATTTAAGGTGCGAACCGTTCATCTCTTCCTTTATAGAAGATCAGGTTCTTAAGATGTGTATTCTCATTGCTAAGGATTTGAAGTGAGACCATGTCAATCTTGTTCTTGAAAGCCTGTTAGCATGAAAAATTAAAACACACGATAATTACGTGGAAAACCCCAATAAAGGGGAAAAAACCACGGGACCGTAACTACGGTGCCATTTATTTTTATTGATTTATAACATACAATTTACAGAATGTACATGCTCTGAAAATAGAGCTTCAAATGATTGGTGTTCCAAGTCTTTTGAATCTTCTTTCCTTCCAAGGATTCTAGCTTACATGTTGCTGGACCAATCATTCTTCTTACTCGATAAGGGTCCTTCCCAATTTGAGGCGGAGCTTCCTTCTTCTATAAAGAGTATTGGTGATGGACGTTTTTCTCAACACGAGATCTCCTTCAACAATAGGTCGTTCTTTCACCTTTGAGTTGTAGTAACGAGCTACCCTTTGTTGATAAAGTTTGCTAAGCGTATACAACTTTGATCTCTTTTTCATCTAGAAGGTCTAAATTATTTCTAAGTGCTACGAGTTACCTTCTTCATGAAATTCAACCATTCTTGGAGAAGATGCCCGATTTCTCTTGGGATTAAAAGCTTACATTCCGTAAGTAAGGTTGAAAAGGTGTTTCTCTGTTGAGACCTTACTTGTTGTCCTATACGCCCAAAGGATTGATGGGAAGCTCTTACGCCCATGCTCCTTTTCGCCTTATCTAAATGTATTTTTAGACCTTCCAAAGATAGTTCGATTGCTTCTTTACTGCTCTGTCCATTAGCTTGGGGGTATGCCACGGAAAGCAAAGCTAAAAGTCTGGATATGGAGCCTTTCACAAAAAGTCTTTAAATGAGTCACAATCAAAGCTGCTTTCCTCGATCTGCGATTAATATTACAGGGAAGTCCAAATCGACGGATGATGTCTTTCAAACCATACTTTCTATCTTTTTCTTGGTTATTGTTGCCAATGGTTACGCTTCTACCCATTTGGTAAAATAATGAGTTACCTACCATTAAAATTTTCTTCCTCGAGTTGCTTGGGAAAAAGGTCCCAAGAGATCTAATCCCATTTAGCAAATGGGGTTGGTTCAATATCACTTGAACATTGAGGTAGGAGCTTTTTGGATAGGGTGCAAACCTTTTGGCATTTGTCACACTTCTTTACCTTCTTTGAAGCATCATCTCTCGGGGTAGCCAATAAAATCACTGCATAAGACTTTGGGTCGCTAAGGCTCTAGCACCCATATGTTGTCCACATATCCCTTCATGGACTTACGCTATTTGCATATGCATATCTTGTTTATGGAGCACCTCAAAAGTGGCATGGAAAACCCCTTCTTATAGAGCAGCATCAGTTTATCAACGTGAAAGCGAGATGCTCTCATCTTTAATTTTTGGCTTCTAGTGTGTTTGAAGGTAGCTCCCCATCTTTTAAGAATTTCTTAAAGGGTATCCTCTAATCATTCCCATCTTCGATGTTTGCTATGTTCTTCTCTTCAATACTTGGCCTTTGAAGTTCTCTAAGATGTCACGATCCTTTCCCTTTTGTTTCCATCGATGAGGCCAATTTGGACAAAGCGTCTGCATGACTATTTGAATTCCTATTAACTTGTAATAATTGAAATTCTTTAAACTCCTAAGACAAGGTTTTAACCTTGTGAAGGTATGTACGTATGATTGGTTCTTTTTGCTTCATATTCTCCTAGCAAAGCTACTTTGAACTACTAGTTGTGAATCACTATGTGCTATCAATCTTTTCACCTGTAGTTGCTTGGCTAAGCTCATTCCTGCTATAAGTGCTTCATATTCTGCAGTATTGTTTGAGCTTAAAAAGGCAAAACGTAATGAATACTCTAGTATATCTCCTTCAGGAGAGATCAGAACTACCCCAGCTATGCTCCCTGATGAACTTGATGCTCCATCCTCAAACATCTTCCATATGTATTCATCTGCTTTGTTTAGCTCCTCATCTCCGGTGCATTCTACTATGAAATCAGCTAACGCCTGACCTTTGATTGCTTGTCTAGGTTCAAAACAAATATCATACTCTCCTAGTTCAATCGCCCACTTTGTAAGTCTTCGAGAATATTACGGTCTTTGCAATATTGACGTAAAGGTTGATCTTTTTAAGACCACTATAGGATGAGCTTGAAGTAGGGTCTTAACTTTCTGGAAGCCATTACAAGTGCTAATGCTACCCTTTCAGCAAAAGGGTATCGAGATTCAGCACCTTGAAGTACTTTACTGACGTAGTACACTGGTTTATCCACTTTTCCTTCCCTCTTCAATAAGACTGCACTTAAAGCCATCTCGCTAACTCCCAAATATACAAATAATGGCTCTTTAGGCTCAGGTCTAGTCAAAAGAGGTATCTGCTTCAAGTATTCTTTTAGCTCTTCAAAAGCCTTGTCACATTCTGAAGTCCATTCAAAATTTTTCCCACCTCTTAAAGTCTTAAAGAAGGGAAGGCTCTTTTCAGCTGACTTGGAAAGAAACCTATTTAGGGCGGCTATTCTTCCAGTTAAGCGTTGCACCTCTTTCATAGATGATGGAGCTCTCATCTCTAGTATGGCTTGAACCTTCTCTGGATTAGCTTCTATCCCTCTTTGAGTTATCATGTAACCAAGGAATTTCCCAGATTGAACCCCAAACGTACATTTGTTGGGGTTAAGCCTCATCGTCATATTTCCTTAATACCTCAAAAGACTTGGTTGAGTACGTATGAGATTCACCTATCTTACTCTTGACGATCATATCATCGACGTAAGCTTCCATAGTGTTACCCAAAAGGTGTTTGAATACCTTGTTCACCATTCTTTGATAGGTTGCTCCTGCATTTTTTAGTCCAAAAGGCATTACTTTGTAACAATCGTCCCTCTCGGTGATGAAAGCGGTCTTTTCTTCTTTTGTCCCGGGGATTCATCTTTATGTCGATGATATCACGAGAAAGCATCGATAAGCTTAGGAACTCAGCCTTTGAGGTCTCATCCACTAACTTAGTCG
The DNA here is from genome assembly GCF_009730915.1 of Dioscorea cayenensis subsp. rotundata. Taxonomy (NCBI): domain Eukaryota; kingdom Viridiplantae; phylum Streptophyta; class Magnoliopsida; order Dioscoreales; family Dioscoreaceae; genus Dioscorea; species Dioscorea cayenensis. The sequence goes on from NC_052475.1 coordinate 8,852,141, forward strand.
ATTCTTGGTAAAGGATATGAATCTTTTAGGGGCAAGCTTTATTAAGATGAGTGAAATCTCGCATACTCTCCATTTCCCATTTGATTTCTTTACCATTACAACATGGCTAGACCATTACTGGGTATTGGACCTCTCAATGAAATCAAACCGATTGGTTTATCTATCTCTTCTTCTAGAGCATATTGCTTTTCGGTGCGGGGTTTCTTCTTTTACGCTTTATCGGCTTTATACTCGGGGTCCACATTCAAATGATGAGAAATCACCTCAAACTAATACAGCATATCGGATGGTGTCCACGCAGTCGTCCACGTTCTTTTTGAGGCAGCGATCACTTCTCTTTTTATTTCTTGGTCATTCCACTTCCCAAGTAAGTGACCTTATACGGATCGTTATCTTTTTAACCTCCACGAGGTTCTACTTTTCCATAGGCTTTGGCTTATCGGTGAGTCTTACGAGATTGCCAAGGTCTCATCCCTAACAATTGTTTTCCTTTGATGGAAGATACATAACAGACTCGAGCTTTCTTTTGATCTCCTCTTACTTGCCCTATTCCTCCACGATGTTGGGAAAACTTCATTAGCGGCAGATACTTAAGAAGAGCACTGCTCTCATGTCATTAAACAAGGTCTTCCTAAGATGGCATTGACATGTCTGGTGACACGGACTTCACTACCATAAAAATTTGCCATTCTTGTAATGTGACGTGGTTCCTCACCTAGCGTGATCGCCAGCTGGATTGATCCCATGATGAACTGATTCTCTGAGAAACTAACGATTGGGGATGACACCTCTCTTCAATCCATCACCACGATAAATTCATCTTCTCAAAGCAGTTCAATAGATAAGGGTTTACAGGCTCCCATTATCAATAAGAATTCTCTCTCATCGAACTTCATAATGGTTGCGGAAATAACCATTTGCTGCATCGTGGTGAGCGCCCTGACATCTCCTTGATCTTCAGAGTAAAAGTGATAGGTTCTTCATTCTCTTGTGTTTTCATGATGTTGTTAACTTATAAGCTTGCCTTGCATAAGCTTTCCTTGATGAAGAGTCTACCTCGCTAGGTTTCACCCCGATGATAACACATGTATTGCTAGGGTGAGATGGGTTTGTTATCTAAAGTGGGGGTTTTCTCCCTCGTCTTGGAGTCTTTTTATCCTTCATCCCCCTGCTATCTTCAGATCTTTCCTTTTTGAGTAAGTCGGTTTCTCGCTTTCTCCATGCTTCCGAGTAGACAACTCGCTAAGCTTTCCTTGGCGCACTAGAGATTCAATCTCATTCATCAGTTCTCTGCATCTATCGCTTGAGTGTCCATGGGTTTTTAGTGAAACCCGCGAGTATGCGTCTCAGTAAATTTGCCCATTGTCTTGTTTGCCTTTTAGGAGGAAAGGTGAGGAGCCCAGATCCTTCTATACTTGCTAGGATGGTAGAACGTGGTTGGCTTTAATGGTGTAAAGTTCTCAAATTTGAGTTTTTGGAACTTGTCTCGTGTTCATTTCCCCTTCCAGCCTTTCTCCTTCATCGCTCGTTTTCATCTCTATCTTTTCTTTTCTTATCTCTGCTTCCGAATTGATGTGCCCTCATAACATCTTCCGAAAGGATAAACTTATTAGCTCGATCGACGGATCTCCAAGAGTGAGGGGTTGATCTAGGGAAAGGGATTTTTGAAAAATCTCTTGACCTTGTCCCTCGAAGCATTCCCTCGAGACGCCACCGTGGCTTGAAGATCCCTGCACTTCTAAGGTAGCTACACGAAATCTTTCAACATAGTCTTTTCGAGGCTCTCTTTCTCTTCTTGTTTAATGGTCAGAAGATACGAAGCGTCCTTCTTTCTCCTAGCATTAATGAGGAACCCATCTATAAATTCCTTCCTCAAGCTGATTGAAGTTTGAAATTGATCCTTCCTTCGATTATTAAACCATATGCGTCATGCTCGTTAAAAGTAAGCGGAAATGCTTTCGCACATGATTGCGTCCTCCCATCCATGGAGAAGCATCACCGCCTCATAGTTTTGCATATGGTCATAAGGGTCCCCCTTCCCGAATAAGTTGTTAGTCATGGCATCTTGAACTTTTTGGGTAGTGGCTTTTACCATGATTTCTTTTGACTGAAAGGTACTTTACTCTCGTGGTGTTTCCTCGAGGGAACCAGACTTCTTCTGCTCCAAAGACTGCTCAATCATCTTTTTTTAGATCAGTCTGTCTCCTTTATGCTAAAGGTAGATTCCTCCCGCATCTCTCTCAAATGCTCTTGATTCTCCTTTGTAGGTGCTTTCTACCACCTCTTGGATTTTTTCTGTGTTTTTTCCTGCTAGTGGAAGTTCAACCCTTTCTTGGTTATGAGGACGTGAATCACCTTGCTCTTGTTGTTCCATAGCTTGCTTTCCCTTATGATAGAGGTTGGATGGGAGTGTTGCTTGAGGTAGAGCTTGTTGGACAAAGTGCATTAAATCATCCAACTTTCTGTTATTTTCATCGAACTTCTTTTTAAGCGCTTCATATTCGCTTAAGGGAATCGTTGGCATTGTATCTTTTGAGGGCTCAGGTGGAACTTCTAATTGTTCTTGAAGGTTGACACTTTGAGGAATCATTTCATCTTGAGTTGTAGCCATTTGAGAGCGTGATGTCTGGGACTTCTTTGGTGGCATTAGCGTAGACTGAAGAGACTATACGAAAGCAAGCTTGTGTGATGGCCTTTTGATCGGGTCCCCACAGACGGCGCCAACTGTTGTTGCCAGAATACAACAGTGAATTTGTAGGGGACCTCAAATTTGTAGAATTTTGAACTTCGACTTGGAGATCGAACAAAAGGAGTTGGAGTCTCTTCCTTCTTCAGATGCCAAGACCTGTAGCAGTGTGGGAAGTGTTCCCCACAAACACTCCGATGGCTAAGTCAGTAGAGAAAAACACTTGTCTTCCTTTGCTCCCCTCTTCTTCCCCAAAGTCCTCCCCTCACTTAAATGAGGGAGGCTATTTATAGATGTATACACAGTTATGTAAGTACTTTACGTGTTCGAGATCGTGGGTGCAAAGGGAGATTGTGGGTGTAATGTGAGTAGTGGGTGTGATGTGAGTGGTGGGTGTGATGTGAGATAGTGGAGTGCTACGTGGATTTGAATTAGTCCACATCACATACAATGCTGCAAGTATATGAGTTGTGTAAGTAGTAAAGTGTACCTTGAGGTAGAGTTGTCTATCCCACAGGAATCGGTGCTCCTAATACTAGTTACTTCTTAATGAGTGTCTAGATGTACATGTTTTCATTGTATTAATATATACACTTCACATGCATTTTGATGGATCGATGCCCATTTCAGGCTTAATTCATTATATTTTCATTTACAGGGCATGAAAGAGGCTACATGGGCTCTAGACCGCGTTATGAGGAGTTTTTGAGGTGAAATGGATGAGTTTTGAATCGAAGATACTATAATTATATTGTAGTAGTTAAATTAGCAGTCGAACAGAAATATGTGTAGCACGCACAGTAGGCTACATGGAATAGGCTGAAAGGTGTGAGAGCACTTGTGCTACAGGACGAAAGGCCGCACACGTCATTAGGCTTCCTAAATTTTGATTTTAACACTCAGTCCGGGCTCCGATACACTTACATGTGACCTCGCACCGAGAACCGGTATATATAGCCTATCTTAGAGCTTTTTGAAGGATCCTTGAGAGCCATAGCTGCCGGTACTTCTTGGAAAGAGTTTCTGGTTGTGGAGGTGAGGATTAGGCATAATTGCGATGAAGAGAAGATTGATCTTGAAGATCCAACACTAGAGGGCAACGCATGCGTACTGTAGCATTTTACTATAGCACTTTACGGAAATTTCGCCAGAAATCTCGAGGCTCTCACGGGCATCTTCACGCACATGAACCAGACTATGTAGACATCCGGAAAGCACTTTAAAAGAGGGGTTAGGGCGTCATTGAAGGGGTCTTTGGCCACCCTTTCTCCATCATCATCTTCTAGGGCATCAAGGGCTGGAGAAGGCGAATCTGAGGAGCAAGATCAAGAGGGAGAAGAAGGTTGCTATCAAGGAGATCATCAAGGAGCTTGCCACCGCGGATCGATAAGCTCTCATCACCACCTTCTAGTCAACATTTCAAGGGAGTTTCTTTAGTTTTGTTCATGTTTCATATGTATCTTGAGATTTCTTTGTTATTCATGTTGAACTAGACTCCCAAGGTCACCGGGATGCCGGTAAACCTTGGGATGAACTTGCTTGTATGGATGTTGTGATTTACTTCTAGTGTATTTGGTTTGGTTTGTGGTTCAATCTTTGTGTTCATCAATGTGTTGGATTCCATAAGAACTCTGTGGTTTAACTTCTAGGTTATACTTGGTTGAGTGACCATCACCTTTGTATTAGACGCACTTAGCTTGGAAGGGATTCATGTATGAATACATCATGACCATCGAATATTTCATACACCTCCAACCATTAGGGATGAACCTAGATATTGAGTTTGACCATAATTTGAGATTTTCCTGGTTGTAATGCAATCATAGGAGGATATGGTCGAAACAGATTCTGAGTTAATACTTGTATGGGATTAGCGGTTATCGCCGTGACCATAGGGTAACCTACTTTTGGATGTCTCTTGGCCAAAACCAATATTGCCTTTGTAATTCTAACATCCTTCTAGCTTTAGTAGTACCGAGAAGATCCTCGCCTGATCGCTTCCCCGCAAGTGTACGGGATCGCCAAGTAATACCTCGTGCAAAGACACGAGGATCGTATTCCACGGGGCTAAGGATCTCCTATTACTCCTTCTCGAGCTATTATCTAGCCTAAGATCTTAAGTGATGGATTTTACTCTACTAAATACAAATAAAACTAAACACAAGATTTGCTAGCAAATTAGAGAGAACAAGCAATAAGCAAGCAAGAGAATCAATGAACGCAAAGGCCTATGGATGTGGATCCCTTTGAGGGGTTATCATGCAACATGGATGATGATTTAAAGATGCAAGGGTAAATTGGACCATGAGATTCCAAGATTAGAACAACCCCAATTTCTCGTGATTGAACCCTAATCCCATACGAACATAGATAGGAATTTCTTCCAAATCTACATTCCTACGATTGCATTAAGTACAAGGAAATCTCGCTTAGGAATAAACCTACTCTTCTTCGGATTAAACCTACATGGAGGGCTACCAAACACCCAATTTCTCGGCGTGATGATACAAGTATCCCCCTTCTAATCCATTTCATGACCTAATACATGCGAGCAAGTCACATCTACATGCATCATTCATAAAAAGAGCTACGGATTTCTCCTTGGTGTAACACTTAGCATGAAAAACAATGGATTAGATCTCAAAAAAATACCCAAGCATAGAATTAACAAGTAATCATCCAAAAATACATGATAAAACCCCCCAAGGTTCACCAACACCCGGTGGCCTTGGGGGGTCTAGTGTGTCATCATCTCATAACAAAGCATACAATCAAGCAAAACATGAAACAAAGACATAGTATGACACTCCCTAGATGAAATGGTGAAGGATGAGGCGAGAATATGCCAAATGAGCGCTTCCCCGCCAAAGGAATGCCGAATGACGCTTCCTCTAGCAGCGGTTCTCCTTCCTTCA
>NC_052475.1:8858741-8886479 GCF_009730915.1 Dioscorea cayenensis subsp. rotundata
TGTATGATGGTAATATCATACTTCACAAAATTGAAGGTCATGTGGGATGAACTTCAAAGTAGCTCGGAAGTCCAGTCATGTACTTGTGGAGTCACCACGGTTTTTCTTGAAAAGAAAAAGAAAAGAGAAGTGTTTATATAGACTTTTAATGAGAGCAATTAGAAGATCAAATAAAAAGATATATGAGAGCCAAAATGGATTAGCGTCGCCACAAATTGTCACGTGATAATAAAAATAAATTAAAATCAAAAATTAAAAACAACAAGTGTGAATATATTATGAGAAATGGATAAGAAGGGATTTTAAAATATTTGAAGTTTTAGATTTGAAGGAGAAAAAGTCTCCTAGGAGGTTGAGGATTTTTGGGGAGAAAAGGAACAAAAAGGCGAGAGAGAGGAGGAGACGAGGGAGAGAGAGAGTTTTGAAGGAGGGGAGATGAAGAAGAAAAAGAAGAAGGAAGGAGACCGAGAAAAAGAAGCAAGAAGAGGCGGGGATAGAAAAAGAGAAGGAGAAAGAAAAAGAGTCGGAGTCTAATCATGAGGTGAGATTCCTCGAGTAAAAGCTACACTATGCATACGTGAATTATAGCAGATCCCATGAGCTATGCTATTCCATATCTCCATATTTATTTAATAAATTAAATTGTTGTCTATTCACATAGGTTTTAGGTTTGATAAGCCAAAAAGCTATAATGCCCTACATGTGTTGTCTTTGTACATGATGGATCTAATGGGTATAAACCCTAGTTCAAACCTTGGATCTTCTTGTTTGAAGTACTTAGGAACAAAGAAAGTGGTGGAAGCCTTTTTGCATGAATCCGTTGATTCATGACAGAAGGTGTTTGGGTATTGTGGTTCTTCTCATCTGATCGCAGAGGGGATATGGAACCTAATTGAGAAAACCTGGTTTTTGAATCTCAGTTGTTGCAGTGCTCGATCGGGACGCACCCTATTTATAAGAAATCTTTATGAGGGCTAATTACAGAGTGCGGCCATCATAGATTTGACAATTTTACCCCAGAAATTCTACACAACATATGATTAATATGTATATCCACACATTTAAAATTAGATAGTGGGACCAGAATTCAAACTTGAATCGGATCACAATTTGGGTCCATTCAAAACTTTTAATATAATGAGATATGCACAATTATAAACATTAGTTGTATATGTCTACACAACTTATGCACATAAGTCCTTATATTGCTACATGATGTGTGGTGCATAACCTAACAATCTCCCATTTGGACCATACAATCGTGCACCTTCAGGAATTCAAAATTTGTGTATAAATTACCATCAACAACCAAATGTAATTACAACTAAAAATTATCTAAATCGATCTAGTCCGTGACCTCATCTATACATGGAACATAGGGGCGATCGTCACTGGTACAATGTAACTAAACCCCTGATGCTTTCACATCTTGACGGGTTAAACTAACGACATAGATAAAGTGTGGATGTGTAGCATGGAAATTACAAAGCTAATGTGATCTCAGGCTGTCTATTTCCAAGCTGGTCCAACTTTAAAAGTCTTTGTAAGGATCATAGTTTCGAGCAAAAATAAGCGATAAACTTTATAAAAACTAATCAAAAGTGTCGTGACATCAACATGAATATCAAGCTATAAAAAAATAAACTCCAACTAATCGGAAGCATTCATACTGAGCGACACCCATGCTAGCAACATGTTCATGAAAAAGCGTAGCGCTGATGCTTTTTGTAAAGCGGATCCTCAATCATGGAATTTGTCCCTATAAGTTCAATACTAACAAATCCACTCCGAACCCTTTGTTTAATAGCTAAGAACTTAATGTCTATATGCTTGAGACTTAGAAGAACTTATTCTTTGTTTGAGAACACAAAGCTGTTGCTCTAATATCACAATACAACGTCGAAAGGTCTCTCTATGTTTTTCGACAACTCGTAGTCCTTCAACAAAATTGCGCAGCCAAATAGCATGATTAGATGCCTCATAACATGAGATGAATTCTGCCTCCATGGTTGATAAAGAAACCAAGGATTGCTTGGCACTTCTCCATGAAATAGCACCACCAGCCATAGTGAAGACGTAACGGATGTCGACTTACGACTATCGAAGCATCGATGAAAGTCGGTCGGGAATACCCGATAATCTCAAGCCTATCCAACCTCTTGTATATGAGCATGTAATCCTTTGTCTTAGAAGATATCTAAAGACCCTTTTGGGCTATGAAACCCTAATGTTCTCTACGGATTACATTGATATCTTCAAAGCATTCCACTATAAATGCCGGTCGGGACAAAGTACATACTATGCATTCATAAGACTTCCCTCTACTGAGGGCGCATAGGGGAATGTTATGCATGTATTGATTCAATTCCTTCCTTTGGACACTATTTTTAAACTAAATTTATCTCGCCGACACGGGGTGTCATTAAAAGCTTACATACGCATGCCAAACCTTTGCGTATTTTTCTCAATATAGCTCTTACGAGATAAACTCAAAGAGCCTTGTGAACAATCACGATGAATCACGGATCCCTAATACGAAGGATGCTTACTCAGATCTTTCATCTCAAAACTTTTAGGGAGAGAAATTTCTTAGTTTCCCAAAAGATCCCTTTATCCTTTCTTGTGCAGCAGAATGTCATCAACATATAGAATAAAAATATGTACTTACTCCTTGAACTTGTGATACACACAATCCTCAGCGAGTGTTCACCTCAAAACCAAATGAGAGAACAATATGATGAAACTTTTGGTACCGTTGTCGGGAAGCTTTGTTTAAGGCTATAGATGAGATTTCTTAAGTTTTGCAAACCATTTGATTGGTCTCTAGCGACTAATCCCTCCAGTATGCATCATATAAATGGTCTCCTCAATGTTTCCATTAAGAAGAGCCGTCTTTACATCCATCGATGTAGCTCGAGATCAAATATGCCCATCAAGTGCCATAATGGTCCTAAAAAGAGTCATTTGTAGAAATAGGGAGTCTCTTTGTAATCGATACCCTCCTCACAGAGTAAATCCTTTCGCAACTAGATCGCACTTATACCTTTTCAACATTGCCTTGTAAATTCCTTTTTGGTCTTAAAGACCCATTTACATCAATAGGTTTCACACCTTACCGAATTGGGATAAGGTCCCAAAAGCGTCATTGTCCTTCATGGATTGGATTTCCTCACTCATAGCTTTTGATCCATTTATGAGAGTTTGAGTCGTTAATTGCCTCACTAAAAGGTAGCTGGATCGTTTTCCATTGAGTCAATATATCCTTCATGCTCATGGAGAACTACCAAATAGTCATCCAAAATTGGATTTCTCTTTACTCTCGTGGACCTCCTTTGAAGCACTTGGTTCTTCTTGAATTTGAGGGTTGAATGTATTGCTCCTCACCAATAACTGGTTGAGTACCCTCTTCTTGATGGGTAGGAATAACATCATCTCTGTCATGTACTGAATGTTGTGTTTGAATGACAAGAGGAAAAGAACCATGATTGTGATCCTTAGCAACAGCAGAGAAAGGTGTATCTAAATCCTCCCAAAGACAAAATCATCACTTCGATTCTCCTCCCCAACCTCAACATCCTCAAAAAACCGTGCATTTCCTATTTCGAAAAAGGTTCTTGATGTAGGATTATAAAACTTACATCCTCTTGATTTTTCAGAATACCCTACAAAATAGCTACTTATTGTCCTTGCATCCAGTTTTTTTTCATTAGGCCTATAAGGCCTTGCCTCAGCTGGACAACCCCAAACTCGTAAATGCCTTAGGATAGGCTTCTTGCCAGTCCATAATTCATAAGGGGTCTTTTTGAGTAGCCTTGGTGGGAACTCTATTTAGGAGATATACTGCGGCTTTAATGCTTTACCCCAGAGAGAGTTAGGTAATGTTGTATGAGTAATCATACATCTTACCATATCTTAAAGGGTTATGTTTCACCTTTCTGCCACACTATTCATGCTAGGACAACTTGGCATAGTGTGTTGAGGAGCGATTCCACACTCCTCTAGGTATTGAGCAAAGGGGCCCGAATATTTGCTCGCATGATCCATCGTACCTACCATAGTATTCACCACCACGATCAGATCTAACGACCTTTATATTCTTGCCCAATTGATTTTCAACACGCCTTAAATGACTTAAAAAGTCCAAAAGTCTACGATTTCTCATGTAACAAGTAGAGGTAACCATAGCGAGAGTAGTCATTAATGAGCGTAATGAAATACAGATTAACCCAGTTCCAAGATGCAGTGGGGCAAGGTCCATGAAATATCATTTGTATAAGTGCTAAGACTTCTTTACTTCTCTAGGGCCCCCACTCTCCTTTTTATTTGTAGTTTTTCCTTTAATAAAAAATGCACTCAATGCACACACTATTGTTGGTTTTTGTCAATTACATCAAGAATTCCATCTCTTACAAGCACGTCAATTCTCTTTCCGGAGATGTGACCCAAGCAGCTTGTGCCGTAATGAGTGTGAATTTTTCATTTTGTAATCTACTTTTTATTCCTTTAGTTTTCGGTGTTATAGGGATTCATTGTTTGTATTAACCATATCAAAGCAAATAAAAGATTATCACTTTCACTTAATGTCTTGGTTTCCAACCAACATCGAATTAAAATGAAGAACATATCTTTTATTAGCAAATGAACAAAAAAATAACCTTCTTTGTCTAAAACTAAAAATAGAAACTAGAATTCGAGTACGAAGGACGGTACACAAATGATGTTATTCAATTCTAAATAAAAAACAATGCGAAGTAACAATCTAAAAGTCCCTACGCCTACAACCACGCCCTTCCGGTCCCGTATAGATGTATCTTTCACCATCACTCGGTGTTCGACAATTTAGGCAACCCTGCATTGATACACTTATGTGAGTTGTAGCAGTTGAATCCAACCACCAAGTATATCTAGGGGCTGAAACCAAATTAACTCGGTACAAACTTGAGCAAAAAAACATACCTTTCTTTACTCACTAGCCCGCGATACTTAGGCGTGAGAAGACTTCTAGCGGAAGAAGCATTTCAATTCTTTATGCTCTTTTTCGAGGGCCTGTGGTCTTCTTACGATTTAGGTGCCCATGACTTTATTGGATTTCTCTTCTTTTGAGGGCTGAGTTAGAAGATGCCAAATCGCACTCTCAACTATATGTTGTTTAGATTTCTATCTTCCTCTGCATACCAAATGTGAGATGAGCTCATTCAATGTCCACTTATCCTTACGTGAGTTTATAGCTCACTTCAAACTAACTGAATTGAGGAGGGAGGAGAGTAAAAACCAGATGCACCATAACATCTTTTGGCAACTCAATTTTTTTAAGCCTTTTCATTTCCCGACTAGATGAAACATGTCAAGAATGTATTCACATATGTTCCCATCACCCTTATACCGCATAGAGACAATTTTCCTTAGGACAACACTCATCTTTGCCTTATCACTTTTTTCGAAGTGTTCCTCGAGGATGTTGAGAAAGTGCCTAACATCATTTTCCTCAAACATAGTGTCCAGAAAAGTCTTTGAGATTGTATTTTTTATGATCATCAAACAATGCGATTAGACCTTTCCCACCTCTCAAAAACTCTCCTATCCTTAAGAGAGCTTTGATCTGTAAGAGGTTCAGGACATGGTTCTCTTAATGCATGGTCTAGATCCATACATCCCAAAACAAGTGTCACCTTGTTTTTCCAAGTCTTAAAATTTGTGCCGTTAAGCACAGGAACGCTACTGAGTGTAGCAGACACATTGCCAACACTCATAATATCAACTATACATAGAGCAATTAACAAAAAATCAACTCACAATTAAATAACCAAAAATCTAATAATCAAGCATATAAATAACAACCACCCATCTTCAAGTCAATTGTTGTGACATTAAACCTAGTCTTTGGACAGAGATTCAATCCACTAGTAATCAACTTGTTGCGGTAATCAAGTTTTTATAGTAAAATCTAGTCAAGTATAAAGTCTTCCTTTGGGCCGACTAAATACTCACAATAGACACTTTATAATTATAAACAACTTATTACCACATGTGCATCAAATCTTTACGAGACAACGAGTCTTCCTTTGGGCAGGCGTGTTATGCTGCATGAAAAACTAAGCATGCACTAACACCGTGGTTATTCACAAATAAAAGGTTTCCGCAACAGAGGTCACTTTCGTGACGATGATGCTTCTACCAATTGTAGTAAATACCCAAGAAAGATATAAAAGCAACTCTAAGTTGTTATTTCCTAATGATTATTAAAAACAACTTTATAATTATGAATTAAAAATTAAATTCATAATAATTAAACTAAAAATCCAAATATTATCCTAATCAAAAATCAAAAGTAACATAACTAATTAATTATACTCAAGAACTTTGAGTTTGATAATAATCATTGAGATTATAATGATAATAATAATAAATCTAAACATGTCTTAAAAAATCTATAAACATGTGTGATATATAAATTAATTCATCTCCAATTCAATTGCTATGAAATATTCAATATATATAATATTAAAATAAATATTGAAATCAGTGAATCAATTAATTCACACAAACAATATCATCATCTTTGTCTTGCGGTTTATTATATCATCTATATATATATATATATATATATGTAATTTCCAATCTATTGAAATATATATATATATATATATATATGGCACGACTTTCAAAATCTCACGATGGCAGGCAAACATGGACTCACACTTAGAATCATCCCAATATATATATATATATCAATTAACAATTATGATATCATGTTCGGATTCTACACTAACTGAATATATTATATACATATATGAACACCCAATCTATTTTGGATCATTATCGTATTGACATTAGAATTCGGGATTGAAAGCATGCATAACAAAAACGTGTATACATGCATGCATATTAATCAACACATTCAATATTTAATCAAAAATAAATTCCAAACAATTCCAAAACAAGATGGCTATGGTACCACTTGATGGATCTAATGGGTATAAATCCTATTTCAAACCCTGGATCTTCTTGTTTGGAAATTGCTTAGGAACAAAGAAAGTGGGGGTAGCATACTTGCACTTGAATCCATTGATTATGACAAAAGTATTTGGGTCTTGTGGTTCTTCTCACTGATCACACGCGGAGAGTGGAGATGGGAACCCTAATTCGAGAAAACCTAATCCGAATCTCAATTGTTGCATGCTCGATCGGGGGACCATACCCTATTTATAAGAAATTTTTATGAGACTAATTACAAGTCTGTCCATCATAGATTTAACAATTTTGCCCCAGAATTCTACACAACATATGATTAATATGTATATCCACACATTTAAAATTAGATAATTAGAACCAAAATTCAAACTTGAATCATATCACAATTTGGGTCCATTCAAAAACTTTTAATATAATAAGATATACACAATTATAAACATTAGTTGTGTACGTCTACATAAGTTATACACACAAATTCTTATATCCCTACATAATGTGTGGTCCACAACCCAATAGTACATTCATTTTGTTTTTTTATGCATGTCTTTTTGTCCTTATTCTATCAATTCATGCATGCAGCTGATCAAAAAAATAAAAGAAACTCATATACGTTCATGCTACATGCATTCAAAAGAGAGACATATGCGCGTGCATGCATTAGCATGAATTTTCTTCTCTCTCATTCGTGCTCTCTCTCTCTTTCTCTCCCATTTCATCAAACACCTTGAGAGTTATTCCTTATTCTCTAGTCCCAATTGGGTCGCCCTTCTGTCACACCAAGTCCTCGGTCGATACACTGCTTTCGATCGCCGCCCTTGTACCCAACCAGCTCCAGAAGCCCAATTCCTTCGGTGACCTTAATTATCCCGATGCCACTCTTTTATTAATTCAAGTCTTGACTACAGCGAGTTTGAGATAGCGATGTCCGACTTCTACGATAAGACCTTGCTTGGCTGTGGTAGCCATCACACAGTCTACAAGGTCGCTTTGTGTCCATAGAGTGCCTCTCCTTCACCGGCCTATTCACGTGTAGGCTGCTTTGTAACTACTGACGTGGAGAGCGAGATTCGGGATCCTCTCTCATCTTGAGAGCTCATCTTATCAATCTTATCGATCCACGAACCTTCATGGCTCTTGGTTATGAAGTCCATACCAAATAGAACCTTCTTTGGCATTCTTCTTCTAGAAATCATGAGTGGGATGTGTCTTTGTTGAAGAAAGGAAAGGTCTTGGCATTCGATGATCAAGGATTGGGTCACGAGGGACACCATTGTGAGGAAGCATCTTGCATCCCTCTACGCTGGTTGTATGAAGTCATTGAGAGAGCGCAACCATCGATGGAGGAGGTTGTTGCTCGGCTCGAGGCTATTTTGAAGTTGGATGTGAAGAACCTTTGATTCAAATCTAAATTCTAGTCTAATCTTTAGGTGTGTGAGCACGGATGAAGAGAGTGTGGGGGTGAAGAGACATCCATAGATGGAAAGAAGTTGCATTAATCTTTGGTGAGGCCAGTTTGTCTCGTGAGAAATGCAAGAAAGGTGTTTTTCGATGGTGGTGCAAAGTCAATGTAAACCTTATGGCTCTCATAATTGGCTCTAATGGAGAGGCAACCAATGATGGGGTGAGAATTATTGGAAAAGTCAAATATGGGTCTATAGTCCAGAGAGCTAGGATTGCCTAGGTTGCTCGTGCTTGAGTTGGTTGGGAGAGAATTGCTTATCATTCGAAATGAGTGGAATTATGAGGGTGGTATCCTTTGTGATGTTTGAGGAATTGAATGTGCTCAATAATTGAATGTGCTTTCGATGAATTCACATACTAATACTGGGGATGCCTTTGGTTGATGTAGATATCAAAATGATTTTATCTCCATGTGCATTTAAGCAGAGGTGAGTAGAAAATAAATGATGAAAAAATGAAGAGGAAAAAATAAAAAAAAGAAGGTAGAGTAAAAAAGAGAAAGGGGAATGAAAAAAATGAAAAGGGTGAGTGAAAAAGAGAAGAGATGAAAAAAATGAGAGAGAAGGAAGATATGAATGAATGAAGGATGAATTTGAGTTGGGAGAGGGAGTATTTGGGTGAATTTTCTTGCGAGGACATCCTCTTAAAAATTTTTCATAAAATTTTTCTTTAATTCCACCTTTGGTCTTGAATTTCTTGGGGTAATGAGAAATTTTTATAAATTTACCTAATTCCACCTTGAGTCTTGACTTTCTTGGGGGTAGCAGGAAATTTTTATAAATTATCTAATTCCACCTTGGAGTCTTGACTTTCTTGGGGTAATGGGAAATTTTCATAAAATTTTCTCTAATTCCATCTTGAAGCCTTTACTTTCTTGGGGTAACCGAAAATTTTCATAAATTTCTCTAATTCCACCTTGAAGTCTTGACATTCATGGGGTAGCGAGTATTTTTCTAAAGTCTCTAATTCCACCTTGAAGTCTTGACTTTCTTGGGGTAACGAGAAATTTTTCTAAAATTCTCTAATTCCACCTCGAAGTCTTGACTTTCTTGGGGTAACGAGGAATTTTTCTAAAATTCTCTAATTCTACCTTGAAGTCTTGACTTTCTTGGGGTAACGAGAAATTTTTCTAAAATTCTCTAATTCCACCTTGAAGTCTTGACTTTCTTGGAGTATGAGAAAATTTTTTATAAATTCTCTAATTCCATCTTGAAGTCTTAACACTCTTTTTGGGTAGAAGAATTTTTAAAAGGACCGCACTAAAATCCTCTACGAACTCACGTTGAGGTCTTTTGACACTCAACTTTGGGGGTGAAAATTAATTTTAAGAAAAATCTCTCTTCAGAGTTCACTTTGAGATCTTTTGACACTCGTTATAATGAAAAGAAGTGAAATGAAAAGTGAGAAAAAAATCTTTTCTTGAAATGAAAGGGAGAGTAAAAAATAAAAGTTTCACCAAAAAAAAAAGAATGAATGAAAGGAAGAGTAAAAAAATGAAGATTTCAACATGAATGAAAAGGAAGAGTAGAAAAAAATAAAAAAATTTCACAAAAAGATGAATGAAAAGGAAGAAAAAATGAATGAAAATTTTTCACAAAAAGAAAAAATGTTCCTAAATCAACACTCATTTGAAAAAAAGTTGAGTTAGCAAAAGATTTTCACGAAAGGCCATTATGAGGTCTCTTTAAAAAAAATGAGTTAGAGAAACTCAGTTGATGATTTGACTAATGAAAATCAAGTTCATAATTATAGCTTGATTTCCATTTTAAAAACAAAGTCGAATTTGTCAAGCTAATGACCTAATCATGTTGAAAGTTATGACTTAAAGATCTAATGGTCAAGGCTCAAAATCATCGGAGAGTCGATACCTAAATGCCTCATGTAGCGAAAAAATGTAACTCACGAGTTTCAAGACACGAAGTCAAAGACTTGAGGGTTTCACTGAGTCTAGGGGTGGAGATTTTACAAGCACAAAGGGCCAAAGTCTTGACAATAAAAGAAGCAAAAATGACCAAGTGGGCAACTCATAAATGTAGAGTCACGTGACTTGAGAACCAAAGCGATGTGTCAAGATACAAACCCACATTAAGAAAAAAAAGAAATCGAGGAGGGCTGTATTCACAGAGCTAAAAAGGGGTCTTCTAACATAAAGGAGCTAAGGCGCCGACCAAAGCAAAAAAATAAAATAAAAGAAAGTTTGAAGAGCATGATAAAAATAGCTCTTCTTTAAAAAAAAAAACTCTTGTTAAGCTCTCTTAGAGAATAGCTCTCTTACTTTTGTATTCTCTCTTATGATCATGTGTTCATGTGCATCTTTGAAATTAATAAAAAAATATATTATGTTTACTCAGTTATTTCTCATTCACACTTATTTCTTAA
This sequence comes from Dioscorea cayenensis subsp. rotundata, assembly GCF_009730915.1. Lineage (NCBI taxonomy): Eukaryota > Viridiplantae > Streptophyta > Magnoliopsida > Dioscoreales > Dioscoreaceae > Dioscorea > Dioscorea cayenensis. The sequence goes on from NC_052475.1 coordinate 8,869,554, forward strand.
TCGGAGGTTCCTATGACATTGTCTGGGGTAATTAATATTAGGGGCTTGCCCTTAATAGGAGTCATGAACCAGCAATCATCTAAAAAATATAAAGAAAAATTAAAAACAAGATTTGTGATCCATGCTTTTTAACGGTCAGTATCTAATTAAAGGCTGGGTGAAAAGAAAGGAGCCCACAAGAAGATCAACAAATTCCTTATGGGATTGGAAGATTCTATTTTTGGGACGGTTTGATCACAAATATTCGGGGTAGAACCGCTTCCATCTTTCAGTTGAGTATACATGATGGTCGTTGACAACATCCCTTGCATGTGACCCGCAAGTGCACAAGTTTGTCGAAGTAATAAATCCCAGGGTGAGTGGGTACTCAGTATCCATAGGGAATAGTGAATACAAACAAAACGATTGCTATTTAACTATAATGAGAATGAATCGATGATAGTGTGGTGAGATTGTTATGAAAAAGAACTAAAAAGAAACAAGAAAGAGAGCGCGATGAAATGAGAGGAAAGACAATCTATATAAGTGGGGGCACTTGGACATTCTTTGCCCCTAGGACTATTAGCTTCAAGTCACGAGACCAACTATTATGTCTCCTAGCGATGCTTAATGAGTCGTGGAAATCCTAAAATACAGTCCTGCAAACCTAAGGTCAACCGTGACTAACTCTATACTATGTCCCGATGGAGAAATCACTCAGTCTCAACTCCTCATATTGTGCAAAGATGCATGGAGTTCTAGGGGTTTCAAGTGATAAACCCTATTCCTATGTGTAGATCTAACCCTTTAGTCCAGGCGAAAGACCCTTAGTCACAATTAAGTCTTAGATACTAAAGTTCACTTCAACGCTTTACTTTGTCGCTCAGTGACTAGCCCCAGCGGAGTTCATCCTTTAGCACTTTACTCTATTGTGATCGCTAAGAACTCTAGAAAATGGAGGTAGGACAAATCACACCGGAGGGGAAAGAGGACGCTCCGCTACCTCTGGGACTTACCCTCTCGACCCTCTCAGATCTAGCATTGTCTAACCCTCATGGTGTGTCACTCATCCACAAAAGCTACCAAGATAGACTCTTAACTCTAGTGTCACTCTAAGGGAGAAATCATTCAACAAGCATTCAAGATTGGAACTCAATTAAAAACATCAATTAAGGAAAGTAGAATAAAAGGTCGATGAAACAATAATATCCTAGGGGTTTACAGGTCCAAGTACCCATTAGGGGGTTTAGCTCTCCATGGAGCAAGATACAATCAATAATGAGATTGAAAGTAAAAACAAGTAATCCATAGGAAAAACCCCTCGATTATTCATGTCGATGGTCTTGTGGAGTGGCCTCATCTTCTCAAAGGTCCCCTTGTCAAGCCTAGGGCATACCTCGCCTAAACTTCAGGGCGATGAAAGCTCCCCCAATAACTATCTTCCAAGAGAATCATGGTGTCAAAAGCCGGAGAACCACTCTAAAAAGCCTTGCCAAAACCCTCGAAACCCTAACCGCCGGCCTCTCAAAAGATAGAGAAAAGATGGGAAAAAGGATACTGAAATCGGACTGAAAAACAACTTTAAATAAGTTTTGAATCGGATCATCCACGGGCACTGTGGATGTTCCGCACCCTACGTGGAATTTCCACGAGCACGTGGAATTTCCCACGCCCATGTGGATTCTTTGGAATTCGATTTTTCGGCCGGTGTGAGCGATGGCATTACGGTGATTTTGCTACTGATGCCCCCTCGCGGTGCCAAAAACACTCCCGAATCAACTTTCATCGAGGCAAGATAAACGGGCTGCGTTTATGCACGTAAATTGCGTCGTTTTTTCAATAAACGGGTTCATTAGTGAAGATCTTGCTATCATTGCACAAATTGGGATACAAAAATGTGACTGCCTTCGTGCCCCTCCAACTCATCGTAATTGCTTGAATACATGGAAATTAGCACACATTCACGTATCTTTGAGCCCAACTTGTGTCTTCGCGTTTGTTCCTTCCAAGATTTCATCAAACAATGCTTTCATGATCTACTTTGGTTTCTTTCTTCCATATTTGGCTTCACAACCCTACATGTACAAAAGAACACAAATGCACATGTATTAGCGCTAAAATCTGATATAAGTAATGCTCATCGTAAGAAAAGAATACTTCGCATTCTTAACACACGAGCACTTATCAGTCGTCAAGTAAGATAAACACCAAGAGGTGGCTAGGAGACAAGTCGAGAAGGTGGAGCATATGGCATTTACCATTTAGAATTAGAAGGTAAAGACAATAAGCAATGATCCACTTAAGAGTCGAACCCGTTACTCTTATTGCAATTGGGGCGGTCACGACGTAGGAAGCTGCTTCGAGATTATTAACTACCCGTCTTGGTGAGGCACCTACCACTAGACCTAAGGCTGTAGCACGAGTAGCAAACACCCAGGTGCCTAAGAGAGGATCAAGGCAGGACATCACTTTGGGGCTCACTGTTAAGGAGTTGCAGTCAGTGGTGGAGCCAGAAATTATAGGATAGGGGGGGCGAATTACAAAAGGAAAAAAATAATTAATAAAATTTTAATTTTTTTTAAATTTATATATATTTTAATTTTAAATCATACATTTTTAAAAAAACTCTAGATTATGAATATAATTTTATATATTATGTAAACTAATTTATAAAAACCAAAACTAAAACATAGATTTTTTTAAAATATATTATATAAAATAATTTATAAAATATTAATAGATCAAATAAAAAAATTTGTAAATAAATTTTTAAAAAATTATTACGCTTTAGAGGATAGGTATTAATTTGTTAATTTATAAAATATTATTAAATCAAATAAAAAATAAATTTTGAAAAAAATTATTACGCTTTAGAGGATAGATATTAATTTGTTAAAAAATATTTTTAAAAATAAAAACCCTTAAAAAGAGAGGGATACTAGGATAGGTATTAATTTGTTAAAAAAATATTTCTTAAAAAGTAAAAAAACCCCTAAAAAGGGTGGGATATTTGAGAGAGAGAGAGAGAGAGAGAGAGGGGGGTAAAAAGGAGTAGTGGCGAGGGTTCGCCGGCAATAGGGGGGCAGCCGCCCCCCTATCCCCCCTTCCCTCCGCCCATGGTTGCAGTGGCTTTTAGCTTCGCTCAAGCCATCCAAAGCTGGTAGTGAGAAACTCTCCGGTAAAAAAAATCACTATACTTGGACAATAGAAGTGGTGTATCTAACCACATGACAAGCTCACTAGAAACCATGCCAAATATAGGGAATTATACACCAGTGTCGATTAGGTTTCCCAATAGAATATTAATGAATAGAATATTTGATTAAGCAAAAGATTGTGTTGGTGTAATTTTGTGTATATTTTAATTTAAGCCGTATTTTATTTTTGGTAGTATTATATTTTTTGGAAGATAAATCACAGGAATTATGTATAAGATATTATGTTGTACTAGGTTTTTTTTTTTCGATAAGATATACAAATTTTCTCTCCAAAGCTTTTCACATCTTAAAAATAGCTAAACTAAAATTTAAAAGTTAAATTTCAGTAGTTAAATTAAAATTTAAAAATAGACATTATTTTTTATTAATTTAAATATTTTTTGTCAATATAAATATTTTGTTATTTCATATTTTATAACAGAGATTTAAGAACTTTGCCAAAAATTTTCTCTTTCTAAAATAGACTTTTTGGAGGATTTTTTTCTGAGAAAATAGAAAATTTACATAATTATTAACTAAAATTCAAAAATAGACATTATTTTTTATTAATTTAAATATTTTTGTCAATATAAATACTTTGTTATTTCATGTTATATAATAGATATTTAACTTCTTTGTCAAACATTTTCTCTATCTTGAAATAGACTTTTTGGAGGATTTTTTCTAAGAAAATATAAAGTTTTCATAATTGTTATAAAAAGAATGAAATTCATATAAAATTTGTTTATTTTGTTAACATTCAAAGGAAATGAGTTTAGAAATGGAGTCTTGCGAACTTGTATGTGATTTTGATGTGAATTAAGGGACACGATGTTTGAGAAAAAAAAAATTGAATTATCAACTTTTGATTGGATTTATTGTGGAATTTAAGTCCTGATCTATTAATATATATATATATAGCTTCGATCCTCTACGCACGTTCGTATATTTGTAATATATGAATGTTGTTCTGGGCCGTTAGATTTCAATCAAATAGTTCTGTACTATTCAGTAAACAATAGCACTGTACTTATAAATAGTTGCACAGTGAAAAGTGGGATGCACAATATTTTAATCTGAACCATCCAATCAATCTTAGCATAGTCACTGGAACAATCTCAGCTTAGGAGTCTTTGTTTGTTTTTTTAGTGTGTAAAATAGGTTTGCAACTGTAGCAACAATAGTTTTACTGTTGAATGACTTGCTTGTAATAAGTGGGTTTGGTAAGTGTCTTGTTAGGAATAGGTAAGTTTGGTATGTGGCATGTCTACTACATAATAGTTTAGTATATGTCAAGTCATGAATAACATGACTTAAGGGTTAAGTCTTGGAGCCTATATAAGGCCCCTTAGTTTGTAAGATGAGAGGAATCATAAGCACTTCCTACACCATAAGGGAAATCCACCTCATCCTTTGTATCTCATCCATACAATAAAGAAATCCTTCTTTGTTTATACATCTCTCTCTCTCTCATCCATACTTCTTAAACTCTGAATACTCTTTTGAGCAAAGCTTCCGCCCTAACCGTTACTTTACCCCGGATGATCCCGGCATCTAGAGTAAGTTGAACGGTATCCCCAACATCCACGTCTTCGTCCACGAGGCGCTGGCACTGATACCACTAGATTCAGAGTTTAAGAACCATGGATGAGAGAGAGAGAGAGAGAGAGAGAGAGAGAGAGAGAGAGAGAGATGTATAAACAAAGAAGGATTTCTTTATTGCATGGATGAGATACAAAATGATGAGGGGGGATTTCCCTTATGGTGTGGGAAGTGTTTATGATTCCTCTCATCTTACAAACTAAGGGGCCTTATATAGGCTCCAAGACTTAACCCTTAAGTCATGCTATTCAGTGACATGACATATACCAAACTATCATGTAGTAGACATGACACATACCAAAGCTTCTGTCCTGATAAGACACTGCCAAACCCTTTTACTACAAGTATGCCATTCAACGATGAAAACTACTGTGCTATAGTTAAAAACCTATTATGAGGAGTAAGACAAACTGGAGAACACCAAGAAGTACCCGTCTGAAGGACAGGAGGTCCGTTTAGTGGAAAAAAAGAGTGTGGAGGTAAGTCTAAAACTATGAAAGTTGGACGGGGATGAACTCTCACATATTAAAAGATAATCATTTGAATTGGTAAAAATTACTCTTCTAAGTAATTATGCAAAGTGGAACACTCAAGCTTTGGAAACTGGAGACTCTACAAGGGTGGCCTAGTACCGCAGATAGGGAAAGGTTAGTACACTCTAAGACGGTAAAGTTGAACGAGCCCACAGATAATGCCCATGGTGAAAGGAAGTTTAATTTTTTTAAAACCCATAAAAATTAAAAAACCAACAAAAACCAAAAACAAGTTTTTACTTTTAATAATTATGGATCAAATAGAGTTATTTACTAAGTTTAACTTCTATTGTATTACATGTTGTGGATCTTGTTGTTGCATAAGAATTCTCTCTTACTTATTTCAAGTTATTGCAAAGTAGTAGTAATTTTATTTTATTGCAAAATAGAAGTAGATTATATTTTCTGCAAATCTTATTTCAGTTTTATATCATGAAAACAAAATAAATCAAAGTTTATTTTGCTGCAACAAAAATAATAAAAAACAGAAAATATAACAACAAAATATCAAATCAACAATATCAACAAAAATATCAAAAAAGAAAGAAATCATAAATCATCAAATCAAACTAATCCATTAAAAATAAATAAATATTAAAACATCAATGAACCAAGTTCTTAAAGAAGCAATAGAGAAAATAATTATAATACAAGTAATATGTATTACAATAATAATATTTATCCTGATAAACAACATGATAATATTAAGAAATCTTAATATCTTAAAATGAAAAATAAAACAAAAAATATTCATCAAGAGATAAAAATAATAACTAAAGTATTAACGGTATTAAAAATGGCAATACAAATCTTAGAAGAAATAATAGAAGAAATGATATTACCACAATCATAAAAAAATAAAAATGGATGCAAAAATGGATTTATTTATTAAAAAACTAAACAATCTAGAAACATAGTTATTGAAATTAGAAACTATCTTATCTAATCTAGATTATGTAAAAAATAACATAAAAGAAAAAGAAAATCATAAAATTGAAATAGATAACCTATGCAATCAAGTAAAAAATATTCAATTAGGAACAAATCCAAAAAATAAGAAAACCAATAACAACATTTAAAATCTGGACTAAAGAAGAATTATTAAAACCACCAGAATATTGGTTAAAATTCCCAAGAAATGAAACATCTACTTGAAACAACAGAATATTATAAAATTGAATTAATAAAAATAAGATATTATCCTTTAGAAGAATTAAATTAATATAACTTAAAAGATAAAATAAAATATCAAAAAAATATATATGGCTTAATGAGGTAGAAGAAGATTTAATAGAAAAATTAAGAATTATAGAAAATGGATTAGAAGAAGAAAAAGAACAATTAAAAAATTGGAAAATAAACTTACCACAAAAAAATTTGATAAAAATAAAAAAACAAACTATGTCTAAAGAAAAATCAAGAAAAATTATGAAAAACAAAAACTATAGTTAAAAGTATAGATAATATTAGAAGATTCTCTATCTTAAATCATTTAAAAATATACAAATCATATTAGCAAACATCATAAAAGAAAAGAAGTAACATACACAATTGAAGAACAATAAAATAAAGCAAGAGATATGAATATAAAACTAATCCCAGGAAAAGAATTATATAAATTTGGAATAATTGAAACAAAACAAAAATATATGAACATTATGATGAAATAGAAATATGTTGTACAAGTGATGATAAACAAATTATATTGGATTTAATAATAGAAGAATTATATAACAAACTTGTATCATCAGGCTATAAATTAATCCATCTAGGCCTAATAATGTTAGGAGTAATAAGATTACATAGAAAAGGATTATCCAAATCCATTTCTACTAGACCTAAGAGGGATGCATAGTGTTGTAATCTGAACCATCTAATCAATTTTAGCACAGTCACTGGAACAATCTCAGGCATCCAAATCCATTTCCACTAAACCTACAGTGGAAGAATAACAAGGTCCCCTTGCGTATATCCCGCAAGTGGACGGGTTTGTCGAAATAATAATCCCGGATGAGTGGGTATCGAATCCACAGGGAGTAGGGAATAAAAACACTTAATCCGCTTCTTAGCTATGTGAAAAATCAATAGAGTTGCAATGAGCTCTAGGGATTCCAAGTGATAAATCTCTTCATAATTATAGACCTAACCCTTTGGTCCAGGTGGAAAGTCCCTAACCACGATTAAGCCCTAGATACTAAGATCACCTCAACGCTTCACTCCGTTGCACGCGCAACTAAGCCCCAGCGGAAGTTCATCCCTTAGACCATTCACTCTATTATGGCCGCAAAGAACACGAGGAACGGAGGTAGAATTTATCACGTCGGAGGGGAAAGAGGACGCTCCTGTACCTCTCGACTGATCCTCTCAACCCTCTCCAACCTAGCTTTGTCTAACACTCGTGGTGTGTCACTCACTCACAAGGTTACCAACAAGAACTCTCAACCCTAGTGTCACTCTAAGGGAAATGTTCATACAATCAAGCATTCAAGGTTGGAACTCACAATAAACATCAATTAATTGAAAGCATAATAAAGAGATTCAATGAAACAAATACATCCTAGGGTTCACAAATACCCAAGTACCCACTAGGGGTTTAGCTCTCCATGGAGCTAAGTACAATCAAAGAAATAGAATGTGAAAGCAATGAATCCATAAAGAAACCCCCTTGATGGTCGTGTCGATGGTCTTGTAGAGAGTCCTCTACTCGTCGCAAGGGATCCTTTGTCCGGCATAGGATACACCTCGCCGGATCGATGCCGACGAAAGCTCACCCAATAACCTTCTTCCAAATGGCGCGCGATGTCGGAGCCGTATTACCTCTCCAAAACCTTGGCCAATACCCCTCAAAACCCTAGCCGAAGCCCTCTCTCAAGTTGGGGAAAAGATCGAGAAAAGAATGCTGAAATCGGGGCTGAATCAGCTTTAAATAGGGTCAGAGTCATGCGACTACACGGGCCTGTGGATTTTTCACACCGGCGTGGATAATTTCCACACGCCCGTGTGGATTCTCTGAATTCCTATTTTCTCGGCCGGCTATGAACAGTGTTGCTATAGTACTCTGCTACAGTACCGGCATGAATAGCTTCCCGAGTCCATACTTTCATTGGGGTAACGCAAACGGGCACACGTTCACGTCGTGGACCACTTGCTTCTTCAATGATAGACAAGTTGGTGGAGCTCTTGTTCTATGTGCATAAGTCGGAATGCTCGAGTGTGACTGCCCTTGTGCCCCTCCAATTTGATGTGCCGACTAGAATACGAGGAGCTTGGCACAGACTCTAGCATCTCACACCCGACCTATGTCTTCGCGTTTGACTCTTAACAAGATTTCCTCCAAAATCGGTGCATTATGATCCACATTGGCTTCTTTCCTTCATACTCGGCCTCACAACCCTACATGCATGAAAGTAACATAAAAACACACATATTAATGAAAAAACCCGAGAAAAGTAATGCTCAACATAAGGAATGAACGCTTCACATTCATATCACACAAGCATTTATCAAACTCCACCACACTTAAGCTTTTGCTTGTCGTCAAGCAAAAATTAGACATTCTGTGCATAGATGAAGGAAATATTGGAAGTGCTTGGCCTTAGGTTCACCAAAGTGTATAGAGAGAGCATTCTACACGTAAGGGAAATTCCAACATTAAATACAAAAAATCAAAGCTCTAGCTAAAAACTTGAATCAAAAAGGACAACAAACCCGAAATCGTGTACGTGTGTGAACTCATTCAAAACAACCCAAGGTATACTCCTCAAAGTTCTAAGTACAAGGGACTTATTTATCCACAAAAGTGACAAGAATTTCAAAGATGGTAGTAGCTTCACACATCCTTTAAGGTAGCCCTTTCCAAAGCGGCCGCTAAGGTGGCTTTCACACTTTCGAGGTGGTAGCTCTTTCTACCGGAATGGTAGCTTTCACTCATCCTATGAGATAGCTCTTTCTCTCATTAGGGCATAGCTAGTATCCGACTTATGAGAGTAGCTTCATACTTCATAGGTGGTAGCTCTTTCCACCCAACAAGCACAAATAAACAATAAAACTATTTTGTTCTTTCTTTTCATTTTCCTTTTTTTTTATTATTTTTTTTTAGAATTTAACACAAGAAACAACTATAACTAGTCCCTTTAACATCGAACATGAGTTTCCAATAGAGTTTAAAGAGTGAGTAGTGCACTGAGTGTAAATCGGATAAAAATTCCTAGAAATTCAAGCAAGAACTAGAGCATGAAAACATTCAATGCTAAAATTTATCATAAACTCAAGAATACAATCATTGCAACTATGGTGAACCGCCATTAGCTATGTGAGCATGTATATCAATCAAGAACAATAAAACGGATGTGTGCACTATGAAACTCCCCCCCACACTTAAGTTGTACATTGTCCCCAATGCACACATGCAAGCTCACTCAAAATGTAGTTCATTCAAAAATAGATGTGGGAGAAGCAATCAAAACAATACTCCCCTAACTCCTAGTGTTGCGTTTGATGGAGCTAAGTCCTTGGGAGTAATGTTCCGACGGGTTGTGAAGCTCACACGGCCAAGTACCGAAACACCTTGGCCGTGTCCATGACTAAGTCTCAATGCCCATGATGACAAGACCATTTGCACGCATACACGAGGGGGTTCAGTGAAGCTCAATAAAAACAAAATGCCTTGAGTATATATAAAAGATAGACAATGAATGCAACTCGAGATGCAAAATGAAAATAAACTCAGAAGGAAAATCCTATCTGAGTGAACAAGTCTAAAATTAAAATGCATGAAAGGAAAATAAAGTAAGTCAAGTGTTGGTGTCGCCCTCAGGATCCGGTGCTGCTGCTGGTGAAGACGCACATGGTGGGTCCACTGGTGTCGGGATAGGGGATGAAGATGCTGGAGGAAGTGAGGGGGCCTGAGGAGTCCTCGGCCGCAAGACAAATGATGAGGCGACGTCTCGCTCTAAGATCTACTGTAATATGTCAAAATGTGCCACGAACTCCGTGTATTGAGTGGCCTGCGTAGCCCTAATCTCTGCAATCTTGTCTTGAGCCTCAGCTACCTCTGTCCGTATCACTCCCAAAGCACTCTTGAGCCTCTCAAAGCGATCATGAGCTCGAGATGGTGAAAACATACGCACGGGGGGTGGTTCCTCTGCCACTAGAGGTGCCTCGGTCTCCATCGGTGCTGGCTGAGGCTCGGGAGCGGGCTGAGATGCCCCGGCTTCATCACCCTCATCCTTGGCTATCTCTGGAGCTGGTAACACTAAAGCAAAAACCCCTCTCCGAACTCGGCGGACCATGCCCATCAACCTCATCGTTTTTAGGCTCGGGGAAGCAGGTATAATCATCTTCTCTGCCCCGCGAATCGAGTCCAAGACACCCATGCCCAATACTAATCTCGTGATGTAAGGGCCAGAGAAGATCGCTCCCAATCTAGCATAGTGCCCCTGACGTCTGATGTACTCGGCCATGATGTGCCCTAAGTGAATCGGTACGTACTGCACCATCGAGTACAAGTACAGAAGTTCCTGCCGGCTCAGAACACCAGTGCTATCACCACGGCCATTCACCGACCTACTCATGATGGCATGTAAATATCTGTATACAGGTCGGGAAAGGCACGTGGCCTTGGACACCCCCGGCTCGTACTGACCCTGACCACATAATACTTTATAAGCCCTTCGCGGTGTCAAGGCGCCAGGGTAATCAGTCAGTAACTGAGAGTACTCCTCAGTGTCTATGAATGCCTCCTCATACAAGCCAAGCATAACTGAAAACTGAGTGATGCTCAAGCTATGGTGGTGTCCAAGTGCTCTAAACTGAATGGTGTCCAAACTGTCGAAGCTCGCGTAAGATCTATCAAACTCGAATGATGATAGCACCTCCAGTACAAACGAGATCCTCGACCTCATCAGCGAGCTCATCTCCCCGCTGTAGATCTCTCAGTATACTCTTGTCAAGGAATCGAGTCTGTCCGAACCGGAGTCTCGACAAGCGCTCATAGCGAGCCTGATGCTCTGGAATCACGAAACTCATGCCCTTAGGCTCAGAGGATAACTCACGCGGCCTCTTATCAGCTTGCTTCTTCGACTGAGGTGCCATAATCTGCAAAATTTAAAACGAAATCAATCAAACAAGTTGATAAACTAATACTGCAGAAATCTACATGGTCGTGTGGAATTTCCGCACGCCCGTGTGGATCCCCGGGGCATGAAAACCGCACGGCCGCACATCAAGAATCAAAAAATACACCGTGAAATCACTTCTACTTCATTCTAAACATAAATTATCCTTCTTAATTGAAGAAACAAAGCATTATTAACCAGATTAATTGATGGAAAACATGAATTGGCAAAGACAATGATAAATATGGCTTACCGACGAGATGGAATGAGGAAATGAGGAACCGGCCGGAAAACCGCGCAAAAATACTACCAAATTGGTGCTATTTAGTCGGAGGCTGATGTGAGAATGTTTCCAAACGAATAGAGGACGTGAAGAGGGGGAGAAACTAATCTTCTTTAAAAAGAACTCGCGCCCCTTGGCGTTCTGTACATCCACACGGGCGTGTGGAAATTTCCCATGTCCGTGCGCCTCATTATAAGAGAGCCACAGGGGTGCACGCACGCCCCTGTGCTCTCTCGGGAAACACTCCTTCGACTCTGACTGCTCTCACACGGGCGTGTGGAAAATACCGACGCCCGTGCGCCTGACCCACAGGGGCAACCGCATGCCCCTGTGGCTTCTCTGAACATTCGAGAAAATTGCCAAGTGTTCTACACGCCCGTGCGGGAATTCCGTACGGGCGGGACATTCACATGCCCAACTCACAGGGGCAGCCGCATGCCCCTGTGTTTTCTCGGGATGTAGAGAACTTCTCTGCAGAGGTTCGCATGGGCGTGTGGAAATTGCGCACGTCCGTGTGTGGTTCACAAGGTCGCCCACAGGGGCGAGTCCACGTCCCTGTGTGCTCTCGGGATAATCCGCCCAACTCTGTACGAATTCACACGCCCGTGCGGAAATTCCGCATGGGCGTGTGGCAGTCGCATGGTCGTGCACAGGGGGAGCCGCACGCCCCTGTGCCTTCTCTGGATGAGCTCACAATACAAATCCACGGGCGTGCGGAAATTCCACACGCCCGTGTGTCTTCACTGGATGCCTTAGAAAAACCTGCAGGCCGTGCAGAAAGTTTATGAACATGTTTACACACTCAGAGCCTACCCTAGTATGCGAGTTTTTACCAGCGAAAAACACGGAATAAAGCTCAAATGACATAACTTCGCCAATTCCACATGAAAACACACGATGAATATTCAAAGTTTGCAAAAAATCTCAGCACAAGATAAAAATCAATACACCAACACTTAACAAATTTATTCATGCAAAACACTACATTATTCAACTAAGAAAAATAGTAAACACTTGGGTTGCCTCCCAAGAAGTGCTTGTTTAACGTCACTAAGATTGATGTACCTTGTCCTACCTCACGGGGGTTCATGAATGAAAGTTGCCCTCTTACCCATGGCTTGAAAGCATGATGTGCACAATCTAGTGAAAGTAGAGGGTGTATTATTGGGCTTCGGGTCACCTAACAATGATTCATCCAACTTCTTCGGTTCACGTAAGTCTCCAACAGACTTGGAGTGTTTCCGGTGGCGTCTCCTAGCCCTCTTCATTTTCCGGAGCACCTTCTTCAGAATCCCCGGGGTAGATGGTAAGTCTACCGTCGATCGAAGCATCATTACATCTTCATGTCTCTCCTCTTGGTTGAACAAACCTTCATACGGATCCGGATTGAATATTTCCTGCATGTATTTATCAACAATCTCATCAGTAGTGTCTAGAAAGTATAAAGTGTCATCGAAATGAAGAGAATGCCGCATGGCTTCAGCAAGGCGGTATGTGAGCTTGTCATCCCCAACTCTCAATGTGAGCTCTCTGCCGTCCATGTCAATCAAAGCTTTGGAAGTCCGTAAGAACGGTCTCCTAAGTATCAAGGGTACATCCGCATCCTCATCAACATCTAGCACTACAAAGTCAACCGGAAAAATGTACTTGTCCACCTTGACAAGCACGTCTTCAATGATGCCTCTCGAATGCCACACTGTTCGGTCCGCTAGTTGCAAAGTCATCCGAGTGGGCCTAGGCTCGTCCAAGCCTAGATTTTGAAAGAAAGTGTATGGCATGACGTTGATACTAGCCCCTGAGTCCACCAATGCCATTTCCTCACCTAAATTGCCAATATTACACGGAATGATAAAGCTTCCCGAGTCTTTCTTCTTGTTCAGCATGTTCTTTTGCAATACCGCCGAGCATGAAGCATCTAAAATCACTGAAGCACTTTCCTCCAACTTCCTCTTGTTAGTCAACAAGTCTTTCAAGAACTTCGCATACTTAGGCATTTGGGCCAATGCCTCAACAAAAGGAATATTGATGTGGAGCTGCTTGAACAAACTCAGAAACTTCTTGTACTGTTCATCCCCTTGGTCATTTTTAAATCTAGAGGGATAGGGAATTCTTGGCTTGAAAAGTGAGGGTGCCACCTCTTTCTCTTTGCTGGTCCCCTCTTCTACCTCTATAACCTCGGGTGCGTGTTCTTTTGGCTTCTTACTCGGAAGCCTACCTTCAACCTCACGACCACTTCTCAAAGTGATCGCCTTCACATGCTCTCTAGGGTTGGTCTCTGTATTGCTCGGTAAGCTTCCATGTGGCCTTTCAGAGAGAGACTTCGCAATTTGCCCCACCTGATTTTCAAGGTTATGCAAAGAAGCGGTGTGGTTGCGAAGTGTAACCTCGACTGATTCAAACCTTGTATTTGCAGATTGTATAAATCTAGCCAAGTGCTTCTAAGTTAGTCATTTGGGTTTCCAAACCTGAGACTCTGTTTTCCACCTGAGGGGCTTGTTGTTGTTGTTGTTGGAAACCCGGTGGCTCCATGGCCTTTTGTGGACCCTGATTACTCCATGAGAAATTTGGATGATTCTTCCAACCCGAATTGTAGGTATTGCTATATGGGTTTCCTTGAGGTCTCATGCCATTACCTACAAAATCAACGTTCTCCACCGAAGAACCATCACCAATAGAGATTGGGCAATCGGAGGGAGCATGTCCTCCACCATACCCGTTGTAATTAGTCACGACCGCCACTCTATTTGAAGTTAGAAAATCTAACTTCTTACTCAAACTCTCCACTTGAGCCGCTAATGAAGTTACCGCATCTATTTCATGGAGACCGGCCACTTTTTTCTTCTCCCTAGCGTTCCATTGGTAGCTGTTTAACCCCATTTCTTTAATTAACTGCCGAGCCTCATCGGGGGTGTTGCTACCTAAGGTACCTCCTGCTGCCGCATCCAACAATTGCCTTGTACTCGGGTTCAAACCATTATAAAAAGTTTGAACGATCATCCACTCCGGGAATCCGTGTTGCGGGCACTTTCTCAAGAGCTCCTTGAACCTTTCCCATGTCTTAAATAGAGACTCCAATTCCAACTGAACAAAGGATGAGATCTCATTCCTAAGCTTTGCAGATTTTCCGGGAGGAAAGTAACGGGCAAGAAAAGCTTCTACCATTTCCTCCCATGTGGTAATCGATGCTCTAGGTAATGAGTGTAACCATCGCTCGCCTCCCCTTCGTGGAAAAATGGGAAGGCTTTTTAACTTGATGGCATCATCCGGCACTCCGCTTTATCTTCAAAGATATCACACACCTCGAGAAAACTCTCTATATGATCTGCTTTGGATCCTCATCGCCAAACCGTTGAACTCGTCTGGATTGTCGCAATATGTGGATGAATGCCGGCTTCAACTCAAAGTTCTAAGCTGTATTCGAGGGAAGCACAATACTCGTTTGTGTCCCCAACACTGAAGGTCTGGCATAATCGGATAATGTTCGCTGTTGCTCGTTCTGTTCTGCTGCCATGTTTTCAGATCCTCCCACTTCCAAATCAGCTAAATTAGACTGTTCTTACACAGGCTCTTTCCTTTTTTTCTAAGTGTATGTTCAAGATCAGGATCTCCTTCAACCAATATTGAGGGATTCCCTGGGGTCATAACTTGGAGCTGCACCCAAAAAAGAAAGAAAAAGAAATCAGCATGATGATAGAATAAGAAGATAGGAAATAGAATGTATGGTGAAATAACTAAGAAAACAAAGTGCAAAGTATCTCTAAACACCTAATCCCCAGTAATGGCGCCAAAAACTTGACAAGGTCCCCTTGCGTATATCCCGCAAGTGTACGGGTTCATCGAAGTAATAATCCCGGATGAGCGGGTATCGAATCCACAGGGAGTAGGGAATAAAAACACTTAATCCGCTTCTTAGCTATGTGTGAAATCAATAGTGATAAGTGTGACAATGATTCAATTCTCGTAAGTAAAATCAACAAGTAAGAGAGCACGAGTAAAGGAGAAGGTAAGACAATCGATAAAGATGGGGTACTCGGATAATGCTCCTCCTAGGACGATTACTTCAAGTGCAAGAACCCTCTATTATGCTTTATAATCAATGCAATTGTGAGTCATGGAAATCCTTCATTACATAGTCCCAAATCTAAGGTCAACTATGACTAACTCTATACATATCCCGGAGGAAAAATCGAACAATCTCAACACCTCGCACTCGCATAGAGTTGCAATGAGCTCTAGGGATTCCAAGTGATAAATCTCTTCCTAATTATAGACCTACCCCTTTGGTTCAGGTGGAAGGTCCCTAACCACGATTAAGCCCTAGATACTAAGATCACCTCAACGCTTCACTCCGTTGCACGCGCAACTAAGCCCCAGCGGAAGGTTCATCCCTTAGACCATTCACTCTATTATGGCCGCAAAGAACACGAGGAACGGAGGTAGAATTTATCACGCCGGAGGGAAAGAGGACGCTCCCTGCACCTCTCGATCGATCCTCTCAACCCTCTCCAACCTAGCTTTTGTCTAACACTCGTGGTGTGTCACTCACTCACAAGGTTACCAACAAGAACTCTCAACCCTAGTGTCACTCTAAGGGAAATGTTCATACAATCAAGCATTCAAGGTTGGAACTCACAATAAACATCAATTAATTGAAAGCATAATAAAGAGATTCAATGAAACAAATACATCCTAGGGTTCACAAATACCCAAGTACCCATTAGGGGTTTAGCTCTCCATGGAGCTAAGTACAATCAAAGAAATAGAATGCGAAAGCAATGAATCTATAAAGAAACCCCCTTGATGGTCGTGTCGATGGTCTTGTGGAGAGTCCTCTACTCGTCGCAAGGGATCCTTTGTCCGGCATAGGATACACCTCGCCGGATCGATGCCGACGAAAGCTCACCCAATAACCTTCTTCCAAATGACGCGCGATGTCGGAGCCGTATTACCTCTCCAAAACCTTGGCCAATACCCCTCAAAACCCTAGCCGAAGCCCTCTCTCAAGTTGGGGAAAAGATCGAGAAAAGAATGCTGAAATCGGGGCTGAATCAGCTTTAAATAGGGTTGGAGTCGGGCAACTACACGGGCCTGTGGATTTTTCACACGGGCGTGGATAATTTCCACACGCCCGTGTGGATTCTCTCAGTCCTGTTTTTCTCGGCGGCTATGAGCAGTGTTGTTATAGTACTGCACTATGATGCAAGGCATGAATAGCT